>NC_083232.1:60056626-60356626 GCF_032191835.1 Heteronotia binoei | reverse complement strand
ACACACACACACTGTGGCTAATAGCCACTGATGGACCTCTGCGCCATATTCTTATCTAAACCCCTCTTAAAGGTGGCTATGCTTGTGGCCGCCACCACCTCCTGTGGCAGTGAATTCCACATGTTAATCACCCTTTGGGTGAAGAAGTACTTCCATTTATCCGTTTTAACCCGTCTGCTCAGCAATTTTATCGAATGCCCACGAGTTCTTGTATTGTGAGAAAGGGAGAAAAGTACTTCTTTCGCTGCTTTCTCCATCCCATGCATTATCTTGTAAACCTCTATCATGTCACCCCGCAGTCGACGTTTCTCTAAGCTAAAGAGTCCCAAGCGTTTCAACCTTTCTTCATAGGGAAAGTGTTCCAGCCCTTTAATCATTCTAGTTGCCCTTTTCTGGACTTTCTCCAATGCTATAATATCTTTTTTGAGGTGCGGCGACCAGAACTGCACACAGTACTCCATATGAGACCGCACCATCGATTTATACAGGGGCATTATGATACTGGCTGATTTGTTTTCAATTCCCTTCCTAATAATTCCCAGCATGGCGTTGGCCTTTTTTATTGCAAACGCACACTGTCTTGACATTTTCAGTGAGTTATCTACCATGACCCCAAGATCTCTCTCTTGGTCAGTCTCTGCCAGTTTACACCCCATCAACTTGTATTTGCAGCTGGGATTCTTGGCCCCAATGTGCATTACTTTGCACTTGGCCACATTGAACCGCATCTGCCACGTTGACGCCCACTCACCCAGCCTCAACAGATCCCTTTGGAGTTCCTCACAATCCTCAATGGTTCTCACCACCCTGAACAATTTAGTGTCATCTGCAAACTTGGCCACTTCACTGCTCACTCCCAACTCTAAATCATTTATGAACAAGTTAAAGAGCATGGGACCCAGTACCAAGCCCTGCGGCACCCCACTGCTTACCGTCCTCCATTGCGAAGACTGCCCATTTATACTCACTCTCTGCTTCCTATTACTCAGTCAGTTTTTGATCCACAAGAGGACCTGTCCTTTTACTCCATGACTCTCGAGCTTACTAAGGAGCCTTTGATGAGGAACTTTATCAAAAGCTTTCTGGAAGTCAAGGTAAACAACATCTATCGGGTCTCCTTTGTCCACATGTTTGTTCACCCCCTCAAAGAAATGTAACAGGTTAGTGAGGCAAGATCTTCCCTTACAGAACCCATGCTGAGTCTTCCTCAATAATCCTTCATCAATGTGCCTACTCATTGTGTCCTTGATAATGGTTTCTACCAACTTTCCCGGTAACTCAGATCACTCAGAACAACAACCCCATGTCTTCCGGGATTTGGAGAATGCTGAGCTGACCTGCCTCTCTAAGGGGGGCAAACTGGTGCTTCTGTTTGGGGTAGTAAAGGGCAAATTTTTGCCTTCTGCTTCCTTTTCTCAGTGAGAGATTAATCCAAGATATGCACAGGAAACTTTGAGTTGATTTACCTTGGCTAAAAGGGAGTCCCGGGGTGGGGGCTCCTTTGAGGCTTTGAGGGATCCCCAGAGAAGAGTTGCATATTCATCATCTGTAGAAGCTTACAGATTTGACATAAGCTTGACAAGATTCTAATCTTCTTTGAGAATGCTAAACATCTGATGCTGTACGAGACCAGTGTTGATATGGATAACCTTAGAAAAAGGTACTGATTGTTATCTACCATTCCGGGACTATTTTAAAGCAAACAAAATAATATTAGAAGGTGGGAAAGAGAAAGTTTGAAAGCTTGGAAGAAGAAGAGGAGAAGGGGTGAATTTTGGACTTTGTTAAATTAAGGACAGTGTTAAAAATTGGAAAGGAATTTATTGTTTTGTCTACCTGCGGTCGTGGAGTGAAAGCACCATCGTCAGAGATCTGCAGTTTCTACAGACAACACAGGAAATACGTCAAGTATCGTGAGACTTTGTTACCAGTGAGAACGTGACTTGGGGCAAGCAAAGCAGGAAACAATAATTGAAAAAGTGGACCTACTCTAGGATTGTATTACCATAGAAAAACATCGGCAGCCATTACTGGGAGGCTAAATTAAAAAAAAAATATCTGAGCATGGGAAGGTCGGAGGATGGCGAAATTAGGCTCATTTGAAAGGGCAAGTTCTAATCTATCAAACCTGATAGTTGAAATTTAATTTGGTGATATCAAATTTTTCACTGTTTTTTTTAATGTCCGAGTCAAAGGTAACCTGTGCAAGGGCTGCCTCATTGGAGAAGATGCAAGATCAGTTGGAAGCAATGGAAGCTAGGATGAAAGGGGTGGAAAAGATGATAAATGCTTGCAAAAAAGAACTTTAAAAAGATATTGAGGACTTTAAAAAAGAAATGCAAGAGCTTAGAAATAAAACAGTGGTGGTGTCAAAAAAAGTGCAGGAGGTAGAAGGGAAAGTTAAACTCCAGGATTCCACCTTATTGAAAATGCAAGAAAAAATAATAATCCATGACTGTAAATTGATGGAGACACAAATACGTCTGAGAGGAGTACCTGAAGAAGAAGGGATAGACTTAAAAGAACATGTAATAAACATAATTGCTGATTTCTTGAAGGAAGATCCTGAAGGTACTAGAAATATGTATGATTATATGTATAGAGTGAATTCATCATATGCCAAGAAAAATAACTTACCAAGAGACGTGGTTATAAGATATATGACAAAAGAAATGGTGAATAAAAATTTTGAAAAGACATTGATAGTGAGAGGAAGCAGAATAATGAAAGAATTGCCAAGATAAGTGATAAATGACAGGAGAACATATATGAAATTAACAGAAAAACTACAGGTCAATGGAATGAGGTATAGATGGATAATACCTGAAGGTTTGGGCTTTGAGCTACAAGGAAGAAGGATTACAATTACAAATACACAGGAACTGCGTAAATTTTATGAAGCGAATAAAGAATTTGCACCATGATGGATTATAAATTATTATCTTGGAATGTAAATGGACTAAATTCACCACAAAAAAGAAAGGCAATATTTCATTGTATTAAAAAACAAAACTGTAATATAATTTGCTTACAAAAAGTTCATATTAAACAAAAGGATTATAAATTTTTATGGAATAAACAATTAGGACTGGAATTTTTTTCATTGGCTGAACAGAAGAAAAGGGGTGTCATTTTTTTATATTAAACAAGAATCGGACCCAAAAATAATATTTAAAGATAAAGATGGAAGAATTGTGGCAGTATATGTAATAATAAATGTGAAAAAACCCTTATTATTGGGACTGTATGCACCAAATGGTGCAAACAATGTATTTTTTAAAGACATTATAAAACAACTACCGGTAGATGAAGTGACATATGACCAGGTCATGATTATGGGAGACTTTAATGGAACAATTCAGAATACATTGGACAGATTAGGGGGGGGGGGATAACAATAAAGAAGGAAAATTGCCAAAATCCTTCTTTGAACTGGTTAAACAAGAAAACCTGGAAGACATATGGAGAAAATTTAAACCTGAAGTACGAGATTATACATTTTTTTCAGCAAGGCATAATCCTTTTTCCAGAATTGACATGTTATGGGGTACAAAGGACTTAGGCCTTATAACTAAGAAAATAGAGATCTTACCGAAGATAGGTGCAAATCTTACCGAAGATAGGTAACCCAACATTATGGATTACAAAATTGTCTTAAAAAGTGAGAAGATGGATATTAAATGAAGATTTACTACAAAATAAAGAATTAGTGACATCTCTAGAAAATGAAACTAAAGCTTTCTTCCAAATAAATAATAAAGATGATATAGAATTTCAGATGGTGTGGGATGCTTATAAAGCCGTAATGAGAGGAATATTGATTACATTAAACAATAAGGACAAAAGGGCAAAAGAAAAACAGATGTTGGATATTCAAAATGAAATAAAGAAAAAAAGGGGGGAACTGAGGAAAAGGCAAGGGAAAAAGAAAATTATAAGGGAGATTACAATACTACAAGCACAAATGAGACATTTGTTAAATAAGGAATTGGAATGGAATTTGAAAAAATTACAACAGAAGTCCTTTGAGGGAGTGAATAAACCTGGAAAGTATTTGGGCTGGCAACTGAAGAAAAAGAGAGGAAGTAAAATTATTAATAAAATTGTGATTGATGGAAGAGAGATGGTAGATCAAGAAGGAATAAAGAGAGAATTTTTCAAGTACTATGCTAAATTATTTAAAGGTGTTAAAATAAAGAAGGAAAGGATGGAAGCGTATTTGCAAAAGATTAAAATAGCACCCTTAAATGAATATATGAAAAAAAAAATGAATGATCCAATTGAAAAAATAGAAATTGAAGCAGCGATTAATGCAATGAAAATTGGAAAAGCACCTGGGCCAGATGGATATACGGCAAAAAATTTAAAAAAATTTAAAGAAGAATTAGTACCAAAACTTTAAAAATTGATGAATATAATAAGAATAAAAAGGAAAATACCAAATACATGGAAGGAAGCTGTAATTTCATTGATTCCTAAGGAAGATAGAGATGTCACGAATGTAAAGAACTATAGACCAATTTCATTACTAAATAATGACTATAAGATATATACAAGAATTTTGGCAGAATGACTTAAACAATATTTGATACATTTCATAAAGGAAGACCAAGCGGGATTTCTCCCTAAAAGGCAAATAAGAGACAATATTGGAACTGTTGTAAATATTGTAGAATATTATGAAAGACATCCAGAGAAGGAAGTTGTATTATTCTTTGCGGATGCAGAGAAAGCTTTTGATAATTTGAACTGGGACTTTATGTTTGCAGTAATGGAGAAAATAGAGTTGGGGGGAAACTTTATAAGAATGATAAAGGCAATATATACTGAACAATGTGCAAAGTTATGTATAATTGCAGATCTTACAGATGAAATGATAATCAGCAAAGGTTCAAGACAAGGTTGTCCGCTTTCACCTTTGTTGTTTATAATGACTCTTGAAATTTTATTGATGCAAATACAAGATGATAAAGAAATAGAAGGGTTGAGAGTTAAAGGATTTATTTACAAATATAGAGCATTTGCAGATGATATAATGTTTATAAATGAAAATCCTACACAAGTAACACCTTTGTTGTTAGCTAAAATACAAGAATATGGAGAACTGGCGGGATTTTATGTTAACAAAGAAAAATCAAAAATTTTATGTAAAAATATGCAAGTAAATAAACAAAAGGATTGCAGAGACTAACAGGATGTGAAGTTACCTCTAAAGTAAAATATTTGGGTGTGGAAATAACAATGAAGAATATTGACCTGTTCAAAAATAACCATGAAAAGCTATGGCGTAAAATGGATGAAGATATGATAAAATGGAATAAGCTTAACTTGTCATTGCTTGGAAGAATAGCTGCAATTAAGATGAATATTTTGCCGAGAATAATGTATTTGTTTCAAACTATTCTGATTGTGAAAGACAGTAAACAATTTAACAAATGGCAAAGGAAGATTTCAGAATTTATATGGGCTGGGAAGAAACCAAGGATTAAAATGAAAGTTTTAATAGATGCTAAAGAAAGAGGAGGATTCCAATTACCAGATTTAAGATTATATCATGAAACAGTTTGTTTAGTGTGGATAAAAGATTGGGTGACGCTGTTGAATAAAAAAGTTTTAGCGTTGGAAAGTCATGGAAATAAATTCGGCTGGCACGCTTATATGTATTATGGGAAGAAAAAGATGGATAGTTTTTTCTCTCACCATTATATAAGAAATAATTTGTTGAATACTGGATGAAGTATAAGAAATATGGTGATGAAAGAAAATCATTATGGATAGTGCCAGCAGAAGTGATAAAAATAACAGCTGAGACAGGTGAGGAAAAATGGCTGTCATACAATCAACTATTAAAAATACAAAGTGACAAAATAGAATTGAAAACTGCTGTGGAGTTGAATAACAAATACGATTGGTTTCAAATGCAACAAATAAAGAGTTTGGTGGAAAATGATATTAAAATTGAAGGAATAAGATGAGAGCAAGCAGAAATGGAAAAAGTTCTGCTTGGAGATAATGAAAACTTTATTTCAAAAACTTATAAATTACTTTTAAAATGGTTTACAGAAGATGAAGTAGTAAAATCTCAAATGATTAAATGGGCAATAAATGTAAATAAAGAAATACAGATGGATACATGGGAATATTTATGAAAAAACTCTATGAAACTTTCAACATGTCAGAGTATTAAAGAGAACTGTTTTAAAATGATGTATAGATGGTATATGACTCCTAAAAAATTGGCAAAGATGAATAACAAGATGCCAGACAGATGTTGGAAATGCAAAAAACATGAAGGTTCTTTCTACCATATGTGGTGGATTTGTGAAAGAGCGAAAAAGTATTGGCAGATGATCCAACAAGAAATTTCTAGGATCTTGGGATATGAATTCAAGAAAGCTGCAGAGACTTTTTTATTGGGATTACAAATGGAAAAATTTCCAAGATAGAACTATAATTTAGTACTTGCTTTCAGCTGCTAGGACACTATATGCGCAATTATGGAAGCGAGAAAAAATACCAGAAAAAATGGGATTGGATTGTAAAAGTTATGACATGGAGTGGGATGGACAAATTAACAGGAACTTTAAGAGACTGTGATTTAGAAGATTTTAAAAAGGAGTGGGAAAAAATTGGAAGTTATGTAGAATACGAGTGGAAAATAAAAGGACATTGGACAATTTTTGATAATGATTAAACTTTAGAAGAAAGAAGAATATTAATTTTAGTTCTTAGGAATTAAGGGTACCTTTTAATGTTAGTATTTTGAGTAACACTGGCAGGGGTCAAGTAACGGGCGGAGGGGTGATTAGAAAGAAGCCTATGGGATAGATGAAAAGAAGTTATTAATGGAAATTATTACCATATGCTATCAATAAAATTGTTTAAACAAGAAGAACAACAACCCCGTGAAGCTGGTTAAGCTGGAGGTCTGTGGCTGGTCCGAAATCACACAGCTTCCACAGCAAGAACCTGGGTCTGGCAGACCCCGTTCTGAAGCCTTAACTCCAATGCCCTCCTCAAACTCCACCACTGAATCTCCAGGAATTTCCCACCAAACTGGAACTGGCAGCCATAGTTAGGACTGGTCCCAATGAGTTCTGCCTCAGAGGCCTTTAGTGATACCTACAGGGCTGGCTCGTCCACTAGGCAAACTAGGTGGTTGCCTAGGGTGCTGAGAGGTTGGGTGCAGCAAATTGGGCTCTCCCCCCTCCGGTGCCCCAGGCAAGTGCTTAGTTTGCCTCCATCCCCCCTCCCTGCCACTGCTGCAGCCACCGCTAGCCCCCTCTGGGCCGCTGCCAACCCCCACCACCACCCTTCCGGCACTCCGCTTGTCTGCCCGCCACCGCTGTAGTGGTGGTGGCACTCCATTCGCTCCCTTCTCCTTCACAGCCCGTGCCTGCGCATTTGAAAGTTGAAAGTCCTCTGGATGTTTTGGCTCAGTTACAGAAAACCTGCTTTGCATGCAGAAGGTCTCAGATTCAATCTCTTGCATAATAGGTTAAAGAGACAACAGATTTCTGTAAATAGATCAATATGGGTAGCTGTGTTAGTCTGTAGCATAGAAAAGAACAAGAGTTCAGTAGCATCCCAAAGACTAACAAAATCTGTAGCAGGGTATGAGCTTTTGTGAGTCACCACTCACTTCTTCAGATGTTAAGAAATGTAATTTCCTGAAACCCTAGAGAGCCACTGCTGGTTAGAGTAGATTAGAGACGGGCACAAACTGGGCAAATCAAGGTTTGTTTCTGTTCATGGGATCACATGAACCATGAACCTTCCCATTTACTAAACACACACACACGCACATTCACACACATAAAAACACGCAAGAAAAAAACCCAAAAGAATATAAAATTTCTTATATGATGCCAATAATAAATTAGGAGACCAACAGCTGAAAATAATTGCAACAGTTATGAACAAAGAAAAGTAAATGACAAAACACTAAATCAAAAAAATGCTTTACCAAACCAATGCTATAGGAATTAATACTTTTCTATTTTGCTTTATTGTTGTCATGTTGCTCTCACTCCAATGAAGTCTGGCTAGCTTTTTGTACATGCAGGTCTTCAGCTGGCAATTTCTATTTGCTCTATGTAGTACTGTTTCTTAAGGTTTATTTAAAAATAATAATCTCAAAGCATGTCAGAGAATCTATCCTGGTGATGGAATTGTTTGAGGGAAACCAGATTAAACAGACACGCCTGTAGTCTTCACTTGGAGGCATTTGTGGAATTAACATTTTCAAGCTCCGCTGGCACCACACTCGGGCTGGGGGCACAACATATAAAGTCTTTGGCTCTCAACATTTTTTTCTGGTAGTCCCATGTAGATAAGCTGTGTATTTTGTGGGAATTAACATTCAAATTTCCATTCAATAAGGAATGGAAAGCTTTCACTAGAAATAAAAAAACTTGAGGTTATGTAATGCACACAAAAAAAGGAGAGAGAGAGAGATCCACAACAGGATCTTGAAACAGACTGGCCAGACGTGGCCACAATCTGAGCACAGGGGTGAGATGATTAAGTGTACTGATTTATATTCAGACCAATGTAGTTACTGGAACTGAATTTTGCAAAGATACTTATCACAATGGATTTTTGGTGATCCCACTGAAATCTGACAACGCAATGGATAGTTCAGCAAATTTTCAAGGGCTGCAGTTTATTCCTACATATCATAGTCCTCCCCACTACCTTAAACCCCCCTCGGCTAGGTACAGATGGGGAGCTTCGGGGAACAGCTTCCCAGCTAAAAAGAAGACGTTGGCACAGCCTTAGGTGCCCCACAGCATTCAGACAGCGCACACCCCACTGCTGGAAGAGGGATAGGTTGTGTGCTCTCTGGAGGAGCAGTCAGACCACTCAAGTGTATGGGAGGTGCTTCTGTGGTGCTCCCCCAGCCATTCAGATGGCTGGAAAAAGCTACAGGGAAGCGCTTCGAAGATTTGCTACCACTTACTAAGATGGCATAGAGGCACTGGAGGATGACATAAGGGTGGGAGCGAGGTGGGACCCAGCTGTGCATGTTTGAATGTGCAATTTAAATCTGGCTGTGGGGAGTTCCTGTGTCAGCCCAAACAGGCCATCTGTATTCAATGTTCCTGTTGGTGGTCTCTCATGGAAGTTGGTTTGGCCTCCACAAGATCAATGGCCCTTTCTGTGATAGTACAACATTGCAAAAAGGGCACATTGCTCTCCTTCTCTGGTTAGGTTTTGGAAATGATATCAGTCAGTTTTATTTCAGTGAACAGCTGGCAATTAAGATCTGCTTGGGCCTTTGTTGGAGTTAAAATTCATTGTTGATGCATTATTTGCTGACCAGTCATGCTATTCATTATCTTATTGGCTGGATTGTTGATTTTTTTTAAAGGTCTGAAGATTTTATTTATGTTTATTTGTATTTGTAGGGAGTTTGCAGTTTTTATTGTTTTATTGCTGAGTTTATTAATTTGTTTTATGGATGTGCTTATTATTAATTGGTTCATGTGAAGTACACGTAGGGGACATAATAAATGTGGCAGAAGCTACAGGCCTGACCCGTAGATGCCACCAACATTTGAAATCCTAATGAGGTGATTGTAAAATGCTGTGAGGACCCAATTATGATTGGGCCTGCAGCACAGCTGGATGAGGCAGTCTCTCCTCCTCCCCATTTTTTTCAAGGGCCAAAATGACTGCATCCATCCCCACAACTGTTTCAGCACTTACAAAGGAACCTCATTCCACTATGCTGCCTCACAGCATTTCAAAATCACCTCATAAAGCTTTACATGGTAACAGAATCCATAAGTCCAGCCCCTAGATGTTGTCTCATCTTGTTTAGCCCTTAGATAAAATAAATAAATACATCTGAAGGAAATTTTGGTTTCTTTTGTTAGCTAAGAGACCTCCTTAATTTTGTGAGGCCCAGGAATTCATGGCATCAGACTTAACAATTAGATTTCAGTGAAGTGGTTTTCCTTATCACATAATCTATAGTTAATATGTAGATATGTGGTCCCTTTGACCATCTCTAGAAGAAGTTAGCTGGTAATTTGTTTCTCTGAAGATTTCATAGCTTTGGTTATAGTAAAAAAGTCAAAAGAAAAAAACCCACAGACATAAATGTGGACATGAATGCTCACAGGAAAAAAAAAACCCATGGAAACATGCCCACATGGAAAAATGCCCACATGGAAATAAACCCACGTGGAAAGAAGCCCACACAGAAAAAAGGCCATACTGAAAGAAGCCCCCATGGAAAAAAGCCCCCATTTAAAAATATGTAAAGCGCCATAGATGTTTGTAATTGCGGAATAGGGTTGCTATGGAATAGGGAATAGGGTTGCCAAGTCCAATTCAAGAAATATCTGGGAACTTTGGGGGTGGAGCCAGAAGCAAGGTTGTGACAAGCACAATTGAACTCCAAGGGGAGTTCTGGCCATCACATCTAAAGGGACCATGCTCCTTTTAAATGCTTTCCCTCTATAGGAAATAATGAAGGATAGGGGCACTTCTTTTTGGGCTCATAGAATTGGACCTGTGACGGAACCGGCCCGATTCTGCCTTCAGACCCGGTCCCGTCAGCTCCCTATGGAGTCGCCAACTCCTGGAGGGAGCTATTTCTCCTCCTGCCCCTTGGGCTCGCTGCCACCACCTGCTCAGTCTAGGGGTTCAGATTGAGAGGAACAGGAGTCCCAATCCCCCTCTCCAGCTGTGAGGCCAGGCCTCCAGGTCCTCTGCCACCCTGTACTTGGGTTTCACAGAGACCTCAGCGCTTCTTTGGGGCACCCCTGGAGGATTGGCACCTTATCCAACTGCATGCCTTCCCCCTTCCCCGGGGCCCCCTTCTCAACACAGCGTGGTCTAAGCGGTTTGGGGATCTATGTGGTACAGAGATTGACTGCCAGCATTTAAAACAAAAAAAAAACACTATTTATTTACAAGAGAAAAAGATAGGAGAAGAAAAACAAAACAAAAACAGTTGCATTTACAAAATTAGCACAGCACCATTACAGCAAACAGCATGGCAAAGTAAAGGTGTTTATAAACGCTTTCTACTGTCCCTGGTCTAAACTTGTCCTGTCTTGAGAATTATTTACTTGGTCTGCCTGCCTGGGGCCTCCCAGGCAGGAGCCTCCATTGCTCACCACATGCTCGCTCGAGCGCTGGCTTCCAACTGCCCTTCTCTTCCTGCTAACACACATGCCAAGAACAAAAGCACTTCCTGCCTCTCTAGGAGACTTTCCCCCTAGCGTTGTTGGTTTGGCTCTGGAAGGGAGGGGGGGAGTGAGGGGAAGGCTACAAAGCCTGCTGAGGGATTTATTGACCCCTGCCAAATGAAGCACCACCACTGACTAAAAAGGCGTTTCTCCACAGGACCTCCTGGTCCAATCTTTTCAAAACCTGGAGGGTATTTTGGGGAGAGGCACTGGATGCTATGTTGCAGATTTGGTGCTTCTACCTCAAAAAACAGACCCCCCCAGACCCTGAGATACCAGTGAATTAAATCTCCATTATCCATTTTTTAAAATTAATTCCAACTATGTTTATTGATTTCTTCCTTCCAGACACTTGCCAGGCTCAGTCCTGCTTAGCTTCTTAGATCTATGTAATGTACTCGGAGATGAGACGTGTTGAAGGCAATGTACTTTATTAGTTGGTACATCACAAGAATGGCTGATGTGGGCTGGGACCCGCTTAATATATGCTTCATCCCGGAACGGCTCCCAGACTGGCCAGCCCAATCCTGGCCAGTCAAACTTCCTGCCACTGATGGTGATTGGCGGAGAGCCTTCACGCGCTTCGCCCGGCGACCTGGGACTTCCCCTGGTCGCCTGTGCCACGCGGTGCTTCATTCAGCACGATACACAACAATCTATGAGGCCTTAACCACTTCTGCTATTCACAGAGCAGGCATTAATTTGCCTAACCCAAAACTCATACATTTTGACATTCCTGAAAAGTATAGGCAACTGATACTTCATGATTCTGGTGTGGGAAAATCCAGACAGAATTCTGGTTTTAGGTGATAGAGATCTTATGCTTGAAATAAACAAAGATACCATCTATGGAGATGGCACATTTGATAAAGTGCCAAATATGTTTTACCAACTGTACACATGGCATGCCAAGGTGGGTATTTCATGTCCACCATGTATTTACATTTTGCTTCAAAAAAAGAACATGGACACCTATAATAGAATATTTGAAATAATGAAGCTGTTGATTCCAGATAAACTGTTGTGGGGACACAATGCTCTTAATTCTTTGTTCCATTTTAGTCATTCCAGTGTGTGGTCTCTATTCGATGGACTGCAGAGGGACCTGACTTGTCATTGACTAATGCATGGGCAGGTCACCTAGAGGTAGAAAAGAGGAAATATGAGGCACTGCATGACATGGTTGCCACTTCTGTGCAACAATATGAGCAGGTGGATGATAAACTTAGTTGCTTAAAGAGATTGGCTAATTTGCAATGAAGAATTATATCTGAGTTATTGTTGTTAAATAATTGTTGCTTTTACTATTAGAGTTAGATAGTCTTTTGTGGTGGTCACTGAGTGTACCACAATGTATTAACATTAAAAAGTTTGACAAATTGTAAATTAATAAAGTTAAAGTATTTAATTTTATTTAAATATATATTTCTATGTAGAGTTTAATTTGTTATTATTGTTTTTCCTTCTTAATAAAGTTCATTGATAGCAAAATGGTCACTTCTTGTTGCATGTGAATATGACTTATTTTAATCCTAAAATAACAACAAAATATTATTAATGGTTATTCACAATTATAAACATCTATGGTGCTTTACATATTTTTCCATGGGGGCTTCTTTCCATGTGGGCTTCTTTCAGTATGTGGAGTTCTTTCCATGTGAGTTTATTTCCATGTGGGCATTTTTCCATGTGGGCTTTTCTCCTATGAGCATTTATGTCTGTGGAGTTTTTTCTTTGGGCTTTTTTCCTTTGGGATTTTTTCCTTTGTGCTTTTTTTCTGGTTACCCACAGCTTTACAGCCTCACTGTTTATTAGTGTTGTTAAGTGAAATTCTCTTAATTCTTCTTTACTCAGTTTCTTCCTGAAATTCAATAATACAGTTATTCCCCCCCCCCCTTTTTAGTAGTTTGGGCTCAGTTTTCAATCAATTCTATTTCATTCAAAGAGAGGGAGACAGGGAAGTTTTCAGAATTTTATTCTATAGAATTTTATTTCCCAAACCTTCCAGTTATCCTGCCAGAGTACAGCCCTATGTTAAACTGAAGTTACAAATGGGTGTTTTGATTTATTTACAAAGAGAAATCAGATGAAAATATCTTTATTTAAAGATACAATTTCAGAAAAAGAAATTCCCTTCCTAGGTCCTACTCAGGCAATATCTGGGGACTTTGGGGTGGCATTTCGCTATGCATGAGGCTTGAATCCACATATGAAAGAGTAACTTGTACATGACTAATGCTATATAAAGAAAACTGGAAATAAGACATCAAGAGATTGACAATTTTGACTGAATAAGATTACATCGTGTCCAAAATAGGTTGATTGAAGCTTGTATCACTGAAGAAATAATATTGAAACAGAGTAATAAAGAACCCAGGGTCTCCGTCAATTGGGCAGAACTCATACACAGCATGGAACTGAATAATTTATTTGTCAAGAAATTAAGCCTAGTGTTGGGTGTCTTGTTATATTGTTGACTTTGGGGTGGAGCCAGGAGCAAAGTTGTGACAAGCACGTTGAACTCTTAAGGGAGTTCTGGCCATCGCATTAAAAGGGGCCATGCCCTTATTTGAATATAATGGATGATGGAGCTCCTTCTTTGGGGGTTCATAGAATTGGATCCCCTGGTCCAATCTTTTTGAAACTTGGGGGATTTTTTGAGGAGAGGCATCAGATGATATGCTAAAAATTTCATGCCTCTTCCTCAAAAAACAGGGGGGGCCCAGAGCCCCAGATACCCACAAATCAATTATCTTTTATGCCCTATGGGGACCAGTCTCCATAGGGTATAATGGAGTGCCCAGAGACCATTCACACACCACTTTTTGCTAACCCTGAAGCAGGAAGAGGGCCTCCAAACCAGGGGATCCCCTGCCCCCAACTGGGAATTGGCAACCCTATCCTTCCTCATAACAACACTGCTGTTTATACACTGGTTCCTATGGATTCAGGCCTTGCCATATAAATCAGCCTTCATGAAGACTGATTTCATAATGCGTGTATACTGTTTCAGTGTTTAAATTAATCATGAGAAATTATCACCTCCCCACCTATTGTGTAGGAAGTGAAGATAAAGATGAAACAGTTCCGACGACTGCTGATCATCAACTCTTACCATACACAATTATAAATTATGTGTCATGCTTAGTGTATGGTAGGGTTGCCAATCCCCAGGTGAGGGCAGGGGATCCCCTGGTTTGGAGGCCCTCCCCCCGCTTCAGGGTCATCAGAAAGCAGGGGGGAGAGGGGAGGGAAATGTCTGCTGGGAACTCTGTTATTCCCTATAGAGATTTATTCCCATAGAAAATAATGGAGAATTGATCCGTGGGTATCTGGGGCTCTGGGGGGGGTGTTTTTTTAGGTAGAAGCACCAAACTTTCAGTACAGCATCTATTGCCTCTCCCCAAAATATCCCCTAAATTTCAAAATGATTGGACAGGGGGTCCAATTCTATGAGCCCCAAAAGAAGATGCCCCTATCCTTCATTACTTCCTATGGAAGGAAGGCATTGAAAAGGTGTGCTGTCCCTTTAAATGTGATGGCCAGAACTCCCTTTGGAGTTCAATTATGCTTGTCACAGCCTTGATCTTGGCTCCGCCTCAATGTCTCCTGGCTCCACCCCCAAAGTCCCCAGATATTTCTTAAATTGGACTTGGCAATTCTAGTCTATGGTCAGAAATGAGGTTTGGGAGGATGTAATCATAACTAGGGAAGTTAGTATTTTTTGTATTTTTATGTGCATGTGAGTGTGTGTTTGCACCTGGAAGTCATGGCAACCTCTGATGTCTGACCCCTACTAGGAGCATGGAGGATATTCAGAGAGGTGGCTGAATAAAGCCTGTCCCCACCTCCAGCTCTGATATTCCAAGGAGGTCTCCCTTCCAAGTACTTGCCAAAGTCAACTTTGCTTAGCTTCTGAGATCTGATGAGGTCAGGCTTGCCTGGACTATCTAGGTCAGGGCTCATAACTAGATATATTGTTTCAGAATACACATGGAAATATTTCAGATGAATACCAACAATGAACTTCATCCTCTTCAGCCACTCCCCATAACTACAGAGACCAAAGAAGTTCAAATAACCCCAACCAAAAGGCACAATACCCTCAAACATACACATAATATTTTCCATTGAATAGGAAAACGTTATTAACACTGGTGCTTTCTGGGCAGTTTGGAACGATGGAGGATGTAAATAAGACATCCTTCAGGGTCTCTGATAACAACTACAACCCAAGCTGTAAGTGGCTATGCTGACACTACTCATAGTTTCCTGTCAGATGCTGTCTCTGTGTGGGGAAGGCAGTTTCTTAACAGAGAAAAAAGAAAGAAACTTTGGCCAGATGTTTTCAGATATGAATTAGTGTGTGAAATTGATTTTAATATAACAGCAAGATGTTTTAATGAGGATAAAACAGGATGTTGGCCATGTTTAAAATAGAACTGTCCCTATCATGTAGAAAAAGGATAAGGTAAAGGTAGTCCCCTGTGCAAGTACCAGTCGTTTCCGACTCTGGGGTGATGTCGCATCACGACGTTTTCATGGTAGACTTTTTAAGGGGTGGTTTGCCATTGCCTTCCCCAGTCATTTACACTCCCCCCCCCCAGCAAGCTGGGTACTCATTTTACCGATCTGGGAAGGATGGAAGGCTGAGTCAACCTCAAGCCAGCTACCTGAACCCAGCTTCCGCTGGGATCGAAATCAGGTCGTGAGCAGAGAGTTTGACTGCAGTACTGCAGCTTTACCATTCTGTGCCACAGGGCTCTTAGAAAAAGGATAAAGTCTGGTTTTAACAACAAAAACTACGACACAAGAAGAGAGAAGCTGAACTTTCTATCTTCCCACAGTTTACTTCCCTACAGCTTCTGTACATGAACTGCTTATTTAAATTCTGATATCAGAAGGGCCTTTGGATGGGAAAAAATGTGCAGGGAAAAGGTTTGTGGGGAAATAAGCATGGAGGGTTCAGTGTTCCTCATCCATTTTGCTGTGCATTCTATTGCTGGTTTCACATGGAAGTCGATCCAAGACCAAGCTATGAGCATAATCTAAATTCTCATGCTATTTGGGCGGGGTGGTGGTAAACAAACAGATGTAATTTTGTCCCTGCACTGACATAAGTTTGTGATGATGGAGAAATGTAACATGTGTACATTTTTATTTCTCCCAAAATATCCAAGATAACAGGATTTATTCATAGAACAGCAGTCATTGAATTTGGTTTTCTGATACCATTTTCTTCCCATATAAGCCCATAAAAAGTAAGATGGGTGAAACATAAAAAATGCTTAAAGCTGTTGCTGATGTATATCAGCATAGAAAGAAAAGATAGATTGCAAAATGTTTATGCTTTTTTCATTTTTTGCAGTATTAATAAGGGAACTCTGTGATTACCAATCAAAAAGGACTCAGGAGTTTTGCTTGTAAAGTGCCCCATTATAAAGATTTATATGTATATCAGGGGAGTAATACGGAGCATTGATGTTTTAAGGAGCTCAGTTTGAAATCTCTTTATTCAATGAAAGCCCATGAGAGTGAAATATATTTTTTCCTCTGGTACCAGTGTGAGCATCATTGCTTGTTTATGATGTGAGCTGTAGGAAAAAAGTTTTCCCCAATATGCAGATATCTCCCAATATATTTCAGAAATAAAAACAAAGATAGGCTTTCTGCACTTTAGTAAAATGCATCATAATACAACATTACCGAGCCCAAAGGCTCAGTGTACATATTAAGAGAGATATAGGGACCTACACGTGGACCATTTGCATTCTAACCAGGGATTCTGAGACCTGTGTTCATATGTCAGTTCTTGTGGTCCTTGAAAAATGATTCCTGAAATCTGAGGATATTCCATAGCAGCTTCTAATACAATGCTAGCAGCTGAAGTGTGAATAAAAATGCATGCAAGCCTGACTATCCATATGGAAGAACTTGAGGACACTGGATGGAAGGTGATTGCTTAAAACTTCCTGATGCTTTTTGGCTAAAAATAATAATAAGACGACATGCAGCTCCTTAGGAAAAAGTGCTAGGATACATGTCTGCACCAGTAAAAGGCCATTTTGAGGTTCAGGGAATGGTTTGGATAGAAATACAGTACTAAACATAATACAGTGTGTAGGCAAGTCATTTTTGGGACTGTACACTGTAAAAATGGCAATGCAGCTTTGCCTATAGGGGTTATACCTAGGGATCTATGAATCCAAGATGCAGAATCCCATCTGCCCTGTGATTAGGACAAAGTGAACATATGTGAATCAGAATGCTCTTGAAGATAAGTGAACTCTCTGGCTGACTTTGAAAAACACAGCTCTACAATGGATCATAATGTCAAGCTATAAATGTATTCTTACTGTATAAGTTAGCACACTGTACCCACCAGATCTTTCGCTATAGATGTCATTACTATAGTGAGAGTATGACATATATACATTTTCAATCCCATTAACTCTCAGACATGTGGTCTAAAGCACAGTGTTGCAGATTTCAAATCTTCTCAAGTGTGGCAAAGGATAGGGTTGCCCCTAATGATGAAAAGCCCAGCCCCTCTCAATTGCTCATGTTTTAAACAATAGTTTGATATGCAAGAATCAGCCAGTTAGGCTTTTCATGGTGAAGAGATAAGCACTATCTCTTACTTAAGTCTTCAGATCTAGCTGCTGTTAAAGGCACAGGAGCAGAGTACCATACTTGTTAGGAATAAGTGTTTTATTTAAAATGAGTGCAGCTTTCCCCCTTTTAGTAAAAGGCTTTCAAGGTGGTTCCCACAATAAAGTCAAAATAAAGTTCAAAAACAATTCAGTGAATAATGAAAATGACAGCAGCAATAAAAAGCAAATCCTACCTGCTCATAGCACAATACAACACCTACATACAGCTTCTCCCTCCACATTCCCAGAGAGACAGGTCTTTCATAATGCCACTACAGAGAGGCTCTGGCTAGTATCTGATGGTATGCAGGGGTGGCCAACGGTAGCTCTCCAGATGTTTTTTGCCTACAACTGCCATCAGCCCCAGCCAGCATGGCCAATGGCTGGGGCTGATGGGCGTTGTAAGCAAAAAAAAAAAATCTACCATTGGCCACCCCTGGTATAGTGGCCTCTCATGTGGTTTCATGCTGCATGGACCTCCTAGCCAATCAATAACTGATTTGTTCACAAATGTATACCTCACCTTTCTGCTCTCATAAGAGCCACTGTCATGACCTCCACTGATCTGATCCACTGAGGAGCCTGAAAAGCCAGAGACATGGCCTGGAAGAGAGAAGGAAACTTCACAGGACCCATGTGGGGCAGGTGCCCCTTGCCCTTCTGCTCCAGAACTGGCCTCTGAGGAACTTGCAGTGAGACATTCTCCAGAGCTTCTCCCAAAGAGCCTGGAGAAAGAGCTCCTCCACCAGAACTTCCCTCTGTCCCCCCAGGCCCTGGGGCAACTAAACACCAGTCCATGACTCAGTTCCCAAGCCCACCAAAATCTGCTTCCACTCAACAAGAGCAGTGGAGGCAGAGGGATCATGCAAAAATAGCCCAGCAAAGGCACAGTGTTAGACTGACAGCCCAGACTCTACCTCCTGGGACAAATCATGGTGGATGTAATCCTTTTCAGAATTCTGGCCCCAGTTAACCCTGGCTAGATGAGTCCTAATTGCTTCTTCCAGAGTAGGAGGGACTGCTGTCCTCTCAGCCTATTTAAGCCTTATGCTGGAAGGAGAAACTTGCTGGAAACTGGTCAGTAAGGTGTAAGCTTGTATCGCTGGTCCAGCTTCTTGCTTCTATTCCCAGTTCCTTGCTTCAGTTCCTGTTGTTTATCCAAGTCTGAGGATACTTCCAATTAGGGATGCCACCTCCATGTGGGATCTGAGTATCCCCTAGCCTAGAACAATAGTTCATCTCCAGACTACAGAGAGACTACCAGAGAAAGTGGATGCACTGGATGTGTGGACTGTATAGAATTGTACCCTACTGAGGTCACTGTCCTCCACCCCCAAATCTCCAGGAGTTTCACCAACCTGGAGTTGACAACACTATCCCCCCACAAGGCAACCCCACTACCAGTTGAGGAGACCTGAATGGCCCTGCTTGCAGTACAGCCACCAAGGCAGTTTAACAGATTAAAAACATGCATAATAGAACCATATGTTAAAAGCTATTACAACCATACACATATCAATAAAACACTTAAAATTGAGCTAAAATGCAGATACAAGAACATTGTCTGAAGTTTTTAAACATTTTAAATGTATCTTATTCTATATGTTACATTTTTAAGCATCTAACACAGGATGTAGACATAAACCAGCACAGATAACACAGGATGTAGGGTAAAAATGTAGATCTGAGGGTGGTCTATCAGAAGAAAACACTGAAGTATTCAGTGGGTCTTTCATTTTTCTGTGGTTTACACATTCAGACTGCTACTTCTAACACACAAGCGGAGCCAGGAAGTAAGTAAATCTAGAGAGCAATCCTAAACAGTTTTACTCTCAAGATCCTATTCAGGTCTTTTCAGCGGTGCTAACTCTCCCAGGAAAGTTTTCCTAGGAATGCACTGTTAGGACACTACAACTAAGAAAAGAGAAACCACTGCTAATGAAGGCATAAGTAATGCAGTTCAAGCTTCTCAGCACAATTACCTTTTTAATTTGCTGTAGAAATGTATGAGGCTCGCTTTTCTGTGCTACCTCAATGAAAAGAAGGAAACAGCTTCTCTTATGCCTCAGTTGCTTCAGTATTTAAAAAGAAGCCTGGCTTGGGAAGGGTTCAAATTTGGCTTGTGAGATAGAAAATGGAGGGATCTGTGTGTGTGTGTGTGTGTGTGTGGATACAGATCATCAAAAATACTTATTCAGACATTCCCTTCTTTATCAGCCATTATTAGGCAATGGCTTAGGGGGTCTTAATCTATGGCACCATTGAGAATTGGTCCAATCATGCATATTCATGTATCCTTTCGTATGTTTCTGAGCTAACAATATGTTAAATGTACTTATTAAATTGTCAGATACAAATCTACCATATTGTCTTTAAAGTCAGTGCTTGATGTTTCATCATCGGGCATGGAGGAGGGTGGAATTGGACCTTCTTCCATTTATTTGCTGGAAACATATCTATTGTCCTGCTTGTGTTCTTTGGTGCATGATGTGCAGCAAATCCACATGTGCAGAAATGAAATATGGGGTGGGGAGTTTAAAGACAACAAAATGTTTTGCAGCCATGATGAGACTCCAGCCACGTATGGCAATAAAAAGTCTTAAGGGCAGACAGCATAAATCCTGTGTTTATAATAACATTTTCAGATATGTGTGACCAGCTTTCTAAGTGCTTGAAAAGATATACATTACAAAGGAAAACATTTTCAGAGCAACTGCCTGTGCTTTAATCTCTTGCTGCAAAGGTTATGTCTAACAAGAGGCGGGGGAAAGTGTATGGGGGGCTGTCTTAGCTCCTCAAGAAACATGCCTAAATATCAACATTTCCTTATTCAAAATGAAAGGGTTGTCTTAGATTCCCTCCCCTCTGTTTTATCTATTTTTACTGATATGCACATTCTTTAAAAGAGCTATCCTGCTAAGTAGGAAAGTACAAGCCAGCTTTTCTACTTTCATGAAGGCTCCATCAGAAAACAGGTAACAGACTTCATTGGATGCTCATGACAGGGATGCTGTGACTTGCCCTTGCTGTTTCTAACTTGAAAAAATTATTTGTCATTTTCACTGTTGTGCATTGTTTTTCAACTTTTATAGACCAAACCTTATGCATTGAAACTAACACCATTATGGTTACATTTAATATATATATTGAATTACAAATCTAGTGGAGAAAAATTTCCAAAACAGGATAGCAAACAAACAAACAAAAATCCCCTTTATGGCATTTGCTCTCTAGATCCTTTTACCTAACCCTTTTTATGGGCACGTTCACACACACTAAATAGTGTACTTTGCAACTGGGTTTTTATTGTGTAAGAATAGCAAAATCTACTTGCAAACAGTTGCCAAGTGAAAGCACTCATCTCTACAGTGAGACAAACAAGGCATTCTGTCTCTGCCTGAATAACTCCTAAATTGTACCAAGCTCCCATAAAAATGCCAGGGCCATGTAAGAAAAGATGCTAAATTTCTGCATTATACAAATGACCTATGGTCATACTGCTGGAATCACAGTCCCAACCCACAGAACCCTTAAGCTTTTAGTAGCATATAATTGAATGAGGAGGTCCTTGGTAAGTTTTCAGCTTGATATAATAACAGTGGAGTTCATCACATGGGCCCATTGAACTGCAGTACAGCAAAGCTTATTTCTAGGTAAATATATTTATTTTACTCCTGTTATTTTTGGATTCTAAGATAAATCTATGTTTGTATAATTAAAAAGAATTGGCTTGGATCCTACAAAATCCACAAAGCTAAATTGACAGAGTAGGTCTTTCCCACCTTTCCCCTCACTGTCAGTCAATGAGGTCTCTGAAATTCTGCTCCTGGGGGCCTGAAATCCTGTCATTAGAAACAGGCCATGGGATCCATGCCATGGTTTTGACTACTATCACTGAAGGCAATAGTACCACTGAAGGTACAAGACTATTAGGATAAAAAGTAGAAAAAGCCAATCCAGACAGACATGTTATGCTAATTATGAAGACACCTCAAATGTAATAAGTAAAAAGTTGTGAGATATTTCATCCAAGTGACAAGCATAGCCAATCTTATGGAGCTACTTCAGGTGTGATGCCAGGAAAAAAGCATTTTATAGCCATCCTATAAAAGGAGAAATATATCCAATCTATGGCTGTTTAGACAGCCTTTTGTTACTCTGCAAGTGTTTGTCTCCTTCTGATCCTCACCCCAACCCAATAAACTCTGGGCATGGATTGTGTCTCTGTGCCAGAACAAGAGTTCATATTGTCTTTTAATTTACATCCATACAAAATTTTGGGCCTGATCCTATACATGTTATCTCAGCATAGTGACCTAAAGAGTCAGACTATCTCATTCATTCATTCATTTTATTTATGTTATTTATAATCCACCTTTCTCATTGGGACTCAAGGCAGTTTATATAGAATGATGTACTATAAAATGTAATAAATGAACTAATTTAATAAAAGTGGCATTTATAACCTTGGAAGATGACAAATGTGGCATTACATTGGAATAGCAATTGGATATAGAATACAACTGTAGTAAAATGTTCTAAGTATTCTTGGTTTCATCTTGCTTTGACTGCATTGCCTTCTACCTTTGTAATTCCATTATATATTGCCTAGGTAGTTACAGTCCACACAAGGTTGAATGCAGACCAGGGCCAGTGAAAGGGTTTTTGACACCCTAGGCCAGGCTCCCCCTGCCCCCAACTTCACTGTTGCCTGTGTCCTTCTTCCCCCCACACCCAGCCTTCCCAGGGGGGAGGCTACAGCAGCAGCAAGGCGCACAGGCCCCAAGAGGCAGCAGACGAGAGGAACCTGGGGCCCGACAAGTTTACTTTGATGACTGGATACTTCATGTTTCTGCAAGAATGATACAAATGCCTCCCCCATGATAACTGGAAAAGAAGCTTCCCAATAAAAATGAAGCATTCCAATCAAAAAAACACAATCAGTTAAATTCATTCCCATTCTTTTTTCATTTTCTAACAAAGGAAAATGTGTGTGACTTGTTTTTTGTACAACCCCAGTCAATATAAAAATCATAAAATAACAATGAATGTTTTGTCCCACCCCAGTTTTATATTTTCAGTGTAGTCTGTGCATGCCAGTACTAAATATACAAATAAAATGTATAAAGAAGCCTATACAGTATCCCGAAACATTCGTGGAAATAATCCCATCTTTACTTTTAAATGCACACACTGTGTTATCTTACCTATAGTCTGTCCTTTGACTATTTCAGAAGTATCTTGTGGATTCCTATTTACTTAAATATCAGTTTTAGAATGAAATCACCAAGAAAGCATTTTATCATTACATGATCTTTTTCTCAAGCACCACAGTTTAAAATTATCATTCCTGTCCATCATCAATAAAGCCATTTTCCTCTCATTTTAAGTGTTGTGGGAAATCAGTGGATAATTACAAGAAGATGCTTATTAATATATTAATATACAATAATTACTGCAATGCATATGAATGAAAGTGAAGGACAACCCTTGTAGATTTCTGCATTTTTCTACTTGCTCATTTTTATTGGCTAGACTTTCCGTTAATAATCTCTCAATTGTGTGCAAAGCCTTTTTTTAACAGGAACTCCTTTGCATATTAGGGCACAGACCCCTAATGTAGCCAATCCTCCAAGAGTTCACAGTAGGCCCTGTAATAAGAGCCCTTTAAGCTCTTGGAGGATTGGCTACATCAGGGGGGTGTGACACAATATACAAAGGAGTTCCTGCTACAAAAAAACCCCTTGATTGTGTGCATCTGTTCTGAAGATTCCCAGTAATATACACGCACACACACACACACACTCTTCTACAAAGGTGTCTTCTGTATTTTGCAGTGGATCTCCTTGATAGTCCCCTTTAGTCAGAAAACATACCCTTAGCCAAAAGTACCTGGGAATGCAAACAGTTCCTGAATTATTATACCCATTACTGTTTATTAGTAATAAAAACAAAAAAGAAGCATGGAATTGATCCATTTATGCTGAGTAGCTCTAACATTAATAATAATAAAATATTTAAACTATAAATATACTTAGACAATACTCATTTAATACTAATAAAGATTTGGTTTGGGCCTTCCTTCTGTAATATAGGACCTGATGTGCCTTATTTATACCCCTCCCCAAAAAAACATTTTGGTTTTAGGAAATTAAACGAGTGATAAAAAATTACAGTCTCTGAATATTGGGCTTTGACTAGTCCCCTGCTGCCCTTTATATTATGTTTCAGTAAAATACAGTACATCTTGCTGTTTTATTTCATTGTTTGTGGCCCATGGAAAATCCTATTGTCCAGCTGCCCAGAGTAAATGAACAACAAATCAGAATCGCCGATAAAGCAGTGACTGATTACTCCTTATGGGGAGGGTCTTCCCTTTTTGCTTCATTGGAGTATTTTTCTTTGTTTTGTTTGCATTGTTGTTAGAAGTGTGACTTTGTCTACCTGTTGGTTTTGTTGAATTTGTACAGCTTGAGATAACCTTAAAATGGGCAATGAGCAGACTTCACAAAGGGCCACTTGATTCCAAATTGTTTACTGTCCAGAAAGCTTTTTCTGTTGCTCTAAATTATACATAAATATCCAAGATGTTATTTTGATTTTTTTCCTTCAAGTTAATCTTTCTAATCTCATTTTAAATTATTTTTAGTATTTCTAAATAAAGGAGTTAATCTTTCACAGGTCTAATGCAGTACCTCAATGGGTGATTATAGGATGTGATGACTTTGGGTAATTATATGACAGAGCAGGTGCTCCGGCAGGCTCAGTTGGCATAACCCATGTCCTTTGCAGCCATATTCTCTATGGCTCCAGATTGTCCCACTAGACAAGAGGATGGGCAACCTGTTTAGCTGCAGCGCTCTGGATCACAAGACATTTCCAGTGCAGCCCTCTGTGGTCATCTGCATATTTTAGTTACATGTAATTAACAATCTGCATGCTATTTTCATAAACAGGGAGGAATCCAAGCTATAGTTGATGGATATGTTTCAGAGCCATAATACGTGTATTGTACCAAAGTCCTGAAATATGGAAAACTTTAGTACATCTTTTAAAATCCAGAGGCACAGTTTATTTCTGAGCAGCTATTTTGGTGGCAGTGGCAGAAACTGTGACATGTTGTGTGCCTTCTAAAGCATTGAGCTTTGCCTGAAGGACAGGACAGAAGCAGTTCTAATCTCTGCTACTGGAAAGCCAACCACTGACTGGCCCACAAAATATTTAGCTTTTCAGTCTGGACTGATATATTGTGCTTTATTGCACAGCCATCAAGAACACTGTAGCTTCTGACTATCATCAGATCTCAGCATGGTACTGATATTGCATTAGAATAAGGCCATAGATCCTAGTTCTAAATGTTGTTTTGTCATGGCAGACATGGAAAAGATTAACAATAACCATAATAATAATTGACTCACCCACAAAAAAAATTAGCTTTCCAATCTGGACTGAAATGTTGTGCTGTTTTGCACAACCATCAAGGACACTGTGGCCACTGACTATACTCAGACCTCAGCAGGATGGAACAATCATTATCATCATAGGCTTTGTTCTGCTTGACTATATCTTTTCAATCATATGTAATCTCAATATGGCCCAAGATTTGAATCCTTAAATTCACATAATAGGGCCATGAACAGACAACACAGACCCTTCTACAAACCCGAGAAAAGCCTGATGTTGCAGAAAATCTGAAATCTTTTTTTAAATTGAGGGTTAAAAAACCCCAAATAATAGAACATATAGCTTTAAGAAATAAAAGTTCTCTGAAATCTCATCAGCCATCATTTTAGTTGCTAGGCAACCACAATATCCCCAGCCTTCAAGCCTTTGTTTTCATAGACTCATAGAACCATAGAGTTGAAAGGGACCTCCAGTCCATCTAGTCCAACCCCCTGCACAATGCAGGAAACTCACAAATACCTCCCCCTAAATTCACAGAATCTTCATTGCTGTCAGATGGCATCCAGCCTCTGTTTTAAAACTTCCAAGGAAGGAGAGCCCACCACCTCCTGAAGAAGCCTGTTCCACTGAGGAACCGCTCTAACAGTCAGGAAGTTCTTCCTAATGTTGAGCTGGAAACTCTTTTGATTTAATTTCAATGCATTGGTCCTGCTTTCTGGGGCCACAGAAAACAAGTCTGCACCATCCTTTATACGACAGCCCTTCAAGTACTTGATGATGGTGATCATATCACCTCTCAGCCATCTTCTTTCCAGGCTAAATATGCCCAGCTCCTTCAACCTTTCTTCATAGGACTTGGTCTCCAGACCCCTCACCATCTTCGTTGCCCTCCTCTGGACTCATTCCAGCTTGTCTCTATCCTTCTTAAAATGTGGTGCCCAAAACTGAATGCAGTATTCCAGGTGAGGTCTTACCAGAGCAGAGTACAGCGATACCATAACTTCACGTGATCTGGACACCATACTTCTGTTGATACAGTCCAAAATTGCATTTGTCTTTTTAGCTACCACATCACACTGTTGACTCATGTTCAGCATATGGTCCACTAAGACCCTCAAATCCTTTTTGCACATACTACTACTAAGACAAGTATCCCCCATCCTATAACCATGTTTTGAATTTTTCCTACCTAAATGAAGAACTTAAAATTCATTTTATTGGTTTTAGCCGTTTTCCAGCCTGTCAAGGTCATCTTGTATCCTGTTTCTGTCTTCTACTATGTTTGCAACCTCTCCCAATTTAGTATCATCTGCAAATTTAATAAGCATTCCCTCTATTTCTTCATCCAAATCATTGATAAAGATGTTGAACAAAACAGGTCCCAGGACAGATCCTTGAGGCACTCCACTTGTCACTCCTCTCCAAGAGGATGAGGAACTATTCACAAGCACTATTTGAGTGCGATCTGTCAACCAGTTTTTACCAACTTGTCAACAGGGATAGTGTGTGGAACTTTATCAAAAGTCTTAGTGAAATTAAGATAAATGATGTCTACAGTATTCCCCTGATCCAGCAAGGTAGTCACTTTCTCAAAAAAAGAGATCAGGTTAGTCTGACATGACTTGTTCTTGAAAAACCCATGCTAGATCTTAGTAATCACAGCCATCCTTTCTAAATGTTCCGGAACTGACTGTCTGATGATTTGTTCTAAAACTTTTCCAGGTATAGACATCCAGCTGATGGGGCAGTAGCTACCCGGATCCTCCTTTTTCCCCTTCTTGAAGATGGGGACAACATTCACCCGCCTCCAATCTTTCGGCACCTCTCCTGTTCTCCAAGAATTCTCAAAAATAATAGCCAGAGGCTCAGAAATTACATTTGTAAGCCCTTGGATGCAGTTCATCTGGCCCTGAGAACTTAGTTTCATTTAAAGAAACTAGGTGTTTATGTACTACCCCTATGCTGATCCTAGGCTGGAACTTCATACCCTCACTATATGTTCTGTTTTTGCCATGTTGAGCACCATTTTCCTCAAAAGAGAAGACTGAGGAAAAGAAGGAATTAAGCAGTTCCACCTTCTCTTCATTACCTGTTACAATTTCACTTTCCTGCCCTAGCAATGGGCCTACCATGTCCTTGTTCTTTTTCTTACTCTGAACATAAGAAAAGAACCCTTTTTTGTTGTTTTTAGCATTTTTGGCCAGCCTAAGCTCATACTGAGCTTTAGCTTTCCTAACTTCTGCTCTACAAGCACTGGTGATTTGTTTATATTCATCTTTGGTTATAAGGCCATCCTTCCAATTCTTAAAGGAGTCTTTTTTATTTCTCAAGTCTTTAGAGAGCTGTTTATGGAACCAACTTGCTTCTTTAGGCTTTTCCCATTTTTTCTTCTCATAGAAATCGTCTGTGATTGTGCTTTCAGTATTTCGCTTTTAAGAAGCTCCCACCGCTCTTGAACCCCCTTCTTCCTAAGTATTTCTGACCATGGGATTTTACTCAGCAGAGTTCTAAGTTTATGGAAGTTTGCCTTTCTGAAGTCCAACCTATAAGTCTGACTACGTATAGCTTTTCCCTTACCTAAGACTGAATTCCAATATCACATGGTCACTACCACCCAGCGTGCCCACTATTTCCACTTCTTCAATCAATTCTTCCTTGTTGTTGAGAATCAAATCCAAGATAGCAGATTCCCTTGTTCCTTTCTTCACTTTCTGGAAAAGGAAGTTGTCAGCAAGACAAGTCAGGAATCTGTTTGACCTTTCATTTATAGCAGAGTAGGACTTCCAATAGATATCCAGTTTATGCAAGTTTGCTTTTCTGAAGTCCAACCTATAAGTCTGGAAAAGGAAGTTGTCAGCAAGACAAGTCAGGTAATTGAAATTGTGGAGAAACGCCATTTTAGTTAATGGTGGTGCTTGGTTGGGAGGGAACATGAAACTCCCTCCTCCCTTCCGGAGTTAAACCATCAACTCTAGGGGGAAAGCCTTCTAGAGGGGCAGGAAGTTCTTTTTTTTAATTGGAGGGAGGCGGGAAAAGGTCAGTTCTCGGCTGGCCCTCAAGGAGAGAGGTTGTCAGTCTGTGGGCTCCTGACTGTGGGAGAGGCCTTCTCAAGAGGGAGAGGCGGAGTGGACTCCAGGCAGTCAGACCGAGGAAGTCATCCACAAAGCGGGGCAAGTTTAGACCAGGGACGGGACGATGCGTTTAAATCCACCTTTTATTTGTCCTTCTGGTTGCTGTTCGGGTGCTGTGCTAAACTGTTACATGCAACTGCTTTTGTTTTTGTTTTTTTTCTTTTCTTTTCTTTTCTTTTTCTCTTCTAATTAAATATTTTTACTGTTTTGAATGCTGGCAGTCAAACTTTGTACCACATAGATCCCCAACCGCTTTAGACCACACTGCTTTATGAAGGGGGCCCTGGGGAAGGGGGAAGGCATGTAGTTGGATAAGGTGCCAATCTCCAGAGGTTCCTTGAAGAAGTGCTGTGGTCTCTGTGATACCCAAGTACAGGGTGGCAGAGGACCTTGAGGCCTAGCCTCAGAGCTGGAGAGGGGGATTGGGAGTCCTGTTCCTCTCAATCCAAACCCCTAGACTGAGCAGGTGGGGGCAGCGAGCCCAAGTGGCAGGAGGAGAAATAGCTCCCTCCAAAAAGGGGAATGGGGTCTGGTAGGCAAACCAGGGCTGTTCCGTCACAGAAATCTTCCATGATCACTGAATCCCTTCTCTTGGAGAACTTTGCAATCTGTTGTAGGAGTATCTCATCCAAGTCCTCTGCCTGGCTTGGTGGTCTATAGCAGACTCCCACAATAATATCACTGTTATTTCTTACTCCTTTTATTTTTACCAAGAGACCCTCAACTGAGCTGCTATGCTCAGATTCACATATTTCCTCACAAGTATATACCTCCTTCACATATACCGCTACGCCTCTGCCCTTTCTCATTTTCCTGTCCCTTTTCAATAAGTTGTTTTCATTGATAAAATGCAATGGCAGGAACAGAGTATTTTGCCAGAGCCGTTTTGGCCTCCCAGTCTAACCTGTCCCCTCCTAACTTCCCTGGAACAATGCCTGTCCAGATGCTTGGGTTCCCTGACTTATTGGGGCCAGGCCCAGTAGCAACCACTTGGCAACTGATTACTTTGTAACAACAGCCATCACATACTTGCCCAGACAATTCACTACCATGCCAATTTGCATGAATCATTCAGGTTCAGCAGAGGCTATTAGAGAACTTGATGCCACACAAGTAACCTTGGTGCAGGCCTATAACCAGGATTTTTTTGTGTGTGTGAAGCATATTTCTTGTGGGGTAATCATTCTGAGGGGGTGAAGGGCTTTGTAAAAATAATACGTTATATCTATGGTTATATGTATCATTACCAGTGCTGCATGTGATCAATATGCTGGAAGTAGTTAAGTTATCCTTAATGTTATGTATGTGGACTCAACTGAAGTCTAAAGGGTGTACCCACTATATTATACTTAATAATAAAACCATAGTGGTATTGGCAAAATAGAACTCTCCCATTGGTTGAAACCTGAGTTTCAACAACCATTGGCTTATCACACATCACTCTGCATCTGTGCACACCTATTGGTTCATTCCCCTGTCTCTCACCCACATCATCCCTGGAACATTGGAAATGACTGCCAAAACCCTCACATACACTCTTGCCTCTGACAGGCACACATCTCAGACACTTCAGTGGCTACTCCCTTCAGAAGCCCTCAAGGTGGCTACTGTTTATCTGTGCCCTCAAAAACGGCCTCCAGTCCAGCAAGTACCTCAGCGAGCCCCTAAACAGCCCACACAGGCAGCCGACAACAGCACCCAGCCCCTCTAACACACACACACAAATGTCCTTAGCAAACTTCGCACAGGCCCTGTCACTCTGTCACACACTCCACAATGTCATTGGGCCCTCTGCTGCCAACACCATGCTAACCCCCCCTGCAAGTAACACAAAACAGCCCTCCAAGCTGCCACTTGCCCTGGACTGCCTCCCAAGTTCAGGAAGCATCAATCATCTTCTTCTGCCCTTCCAAGGCTGTGCTCATAGCCCAGTTCCTGTACATCCACTTCCAACACAGCCTCAGAGCTGCTGCTGCTGCAAAAGCCCTCTCCTGATCCCTCAATGGCTCACAACACCTCTAAAAGAGCTCTTGCATCCCAACAACTCCTCACTGGCCCAACCTCTACCAATGTACATGGCAACTGTTGGAGCACTAATGTCTGTGTCAGCTAAGGGGTTGTTTCACTACCATGCTGGATTGCTCAGTGAGGATTTTGTGCTGTGGAGGGAGAGAGTGGGCCTCTGTTGAGAAAAGCTTTACTTTGCATGACACAGGCAGGGGCTGTGCCTCAGGGATGGAGCCAGGCCATCCCTGAGCTTTTGACAATGCATTGAACAACCAGGATGCTGTAGGGGTGGGGAAAAGCACACATCACCAGTCTCTGCACAAAATCCCATTAATAACTTAAATAATCTTCATCCTTTACCATTCCTGTCTTGCTATAGAGAGAAAATACCTTCACATTCTCTGTAACTGACACTCGGAGGCTGTTAACAAGTCCAGAGGGATAACAACAGCAGGGGCTGCAGCTCAGTGATACAGCATCTGCTTTCCATGCAGAACCTTGCAAGATCTATCCCTGCCATGTACTTAAAAAAACTCTGCATGAGACACTGAGCACCTTCTGCCACACTGAGTGAACAAAACTTACCTTGCAAGACCAGGGATCTGATTCTGACAAGGCAGCGGGGAGGAGGCCTTTTCAAGACCTATTTTGCCCACTCCTGACTACAGCTGCCAGCTCCAGGTTGGTGAGAAATTCCTGGAGATTTTGTTGTGAAGTCTAAGGAAGCCAGAGTTTAGGGAGGGGAGAGGCCTTGACTGAAAATAATACCATAGAGTCCACCCTCCAAAACAGTTCTTTTCTCTAGGATGGGGAGGGGATAGAGATCTGTTGTCTGGAGTTCAGTTGTGATCACAGGAGATCTTCAGCCTTCACCTGGAGATTGGCTATCCTAGTCCTGGCCTACCCTCCAGGTGACTTGATGTCACCTGACTGGCATGAATTAACTACACCTGGCTGCTTGTTCCTGTTCAGCAGCAGCCTCCATTATGACAGCCAGTGTGACTTTGCAGTTGCTAACTCCAGGTTGGCAAATTCCTGGAGATTTGAAGGGTGGAGCCTTGAGATGGTGGGTTTGAGGAGGGCTGGGACCTCAGACAGGTTCAATGCCATCGATTTCACCCCAAAATCAGCCATTTTCTCCTGGGAACCACTGTTGCCAATCTCCAGGCGAGGGCCAGGGATCACTCAGAATTACAACTGCTCTTCAGATGGCAGAGATCAGTTCCTCTTAAAGTGTGGGAGGTAGGTGGGAAGACAGCAAGAGTGTGGGGACACTCATCCACTGCCTCTTTCTAGAGCCCATTGTAAGCTCTTGAAGGATTTGCTACATCAGGGGTGTGTGGCCTAATATGTAAAGGAGCTCGTGCTAGAATTCCATCCCTGTATATTATTAATTCTATACACAGCTCCAAAATAATGAGCCTTAGACATATTTTAAAATTCTAACCATTTCTCTGCATAAAAATCTCACAGGCCAGACAAAAAACTGAGGGGATGTAATATGTAAGACCAGAAGGGTAAAGCTTCATCCTTACAGTAGACCTCATGTGTAAATGCTGCAAACAGAAAGACACCTTAGTAGTACAAGCAGGGCTTTTTTTGCAGCAGGAACTCCTTTGCATGTTAGGCCACCCACCCCTGATGTAGCCAATCCTCCAAAAGCTTACAGGGCTCCTAGTACAGGGCCTACTGTAAGCTCTTGGAGGATTGGCTACATCAGGGGTGTGTGGCCTAATATGCAAAGGAATTCCTGCTACAAAAAAAGCTCTGAGTACAAGTACCTTCCAGATCTCCTTAATAGCAAGAAATGCCAAAGTGTATGGTGGTAGCACTTTGAACAGATGGAAAGAGCACCCATGCTGAGCAGAATTCACAGTCCACAAAAGAGACAAAATCATAGAAAAATGTTAAGCTTCTCTTTAAATCTTGAGGAAGCATTAGGGCTTGAACAGAGAATATGCCATTTTGTTGAAATAGAAGTCAACATTACTTCCATGAATAAATGAATGTGGGAATTAATACAGAGATGCCTTTATAGACAATCCCATTCCTTACACTTTTCTTGTAGATTTCAGGGCAGATAGGCTGTCTGTTATCAAAGCAAGGTAGAAAGAGCAGCTTCTCTCCATCATGAAGAGACTACAGGAAGGAGTCAAAAGCTAATGCACATAGTTGCAAACTTGTGATTTAAGGAATTCTTTTTTGCCAGCTTTGCCTGGGTCTTCGGATACTGTTTTGTAAGGATGCTCAAACACCTGCCAGTTTGGCTGGCTTTCCAGGTCACCAGTGGTGATCAGGTAACCAATTAATTATAAGGCTGTATTTATATGCAGGTACAGGCTACTTGAAGCCATCAGGAGCTGATTCCCAGCTGATGAGAGAGTCAGCTTCTGATCTCCTGCTGGGGAAACTTTGCTCCGCATCTAGCAAAGCTTTTAGGAGACAACTCCCAGCTGATAATCTGTAGGTCAGGTTCTTCTGATCTCCCACCCTGGAAGCTTTCTTGTCTCCCAGAATGGCTTAGATATAGCAAATATAAAAGTAGAGGTGAACAGAAGCCCAGCAAATTTCCTTTTCCCCCTCCCTGCAACTTTTGCCTAGGGCTGCAGAAAGGAGGGAAACCAGTTTATTCTCTTGTCCCTTTTTCAGTGCAGAGATGAAAAGCATTGCATCTGTTCCTGCCCAGCTCAGAGGGGGTAAAAAGAAAAATAATGCTTACTAATATTCTTTTTGCAATGCAGACATTAAAAGCATTGCTTCTGCCCTGTCCTACTTGGATGGAAGGAAAGAGAAATTAGCTCTTTTTATCTTCCCTTTTGCAATGCACAGGTCATAAACGTTGTTTTTGGTATGAAAGGAAAGAGCTCTTGCTGCAATTTCAATGGGCAGTTATTTTGCTGTTGAACTTCTAGTTCATCTCTTGTCAGCTATGGGTCAATTTCAGACCAACAGGCAGCTGCAAACATGTTGGTAGGTGTTTGAGTTGCTTGGTGCTGTCTGAAAACATCCGTGGTCAGCTCACAGTCTGATTGTGAGTGTTGAACAAGGTAAATTTGTCTGCTGAAAAAGTTCACTGAGAAATGTATTTCTTTTTTAACATTTTTATATGGCCTTTTCACACGAATAGGGACCCTAAGGCAGTGAACATCAATTTATTAAAACATTTCAATTTTAAAATAAAGTGTATATAATAGCCATCAGTGGCTATTAGCCACAGTGTATTGATGGAACTCTCTGTCTGGGGCAGTGATGCTCTGTATTCTTGGTGCCTGGGCGGGACTGGGGGGAACAGTGAGAGGGCTTCTAGTGTCCTGGCCCCACTGATGGACCTCCTGATGGCACCTGGATTTTTTTGGCCACTGTGTGATACAGAGTGTTGGACTGGATGGGCCATTGGCCTGATCCAACATGGCTTCTCTTATGTAATAAAAGCACATAAACACATGTAACAGCACAGAAAAGGAGGAGGGCCAATAACCATTATTATGTCAAATTAAACAGCAAAGTCTTCATTTGCTAGCAGAAGGCAATAGGAGGAGGCAAACAAATCTCCTCAGGGAGGGAATTCCAAAGATTCTGCACCATGACTGAAAAGGCCTTTTCTCAGGTTACCCCCTCCTGCCCAATCTAGCCTCAGATGGCTGGGGCACCTGAAACAGGACCTCTGAAGATGACCAGAGTGGTGTCAGGTGGCTCCACATGGGATAAGGCAGTCCTTAAGATTTGCTGGCCCCAAGCCATATAAGGCTTTAAAGAACAATGCCAGCACATTGCATTTGTTCTAGAGGCAAATTGGGATCCAGTGTTGGTAGAACAAGACCTGAGTGATATGCTCCACTCAACATTGTAGCTGCAGCATTCTGTACAAATTGTATCTTCTAGATAGTCTTCAAGGGCAGCCACATGCATAACATATTACAGTGACATAATCTAGATAGTACCAGGGTATGCACCACAGTGTCAAGATCTTTCCCACCTAACAAGGGTAATAGCATGCTGTGATGGAATCAAAGGGTTAATGGAGAAGCTGAGGACTCAGAGAGCCCTGAGTCATGTGACCCGAAGGTGGGGGCCAGGGGTGCTCAGAACTCTCAAGTCCTGAGTGACAGCTAACAGCTCAGAGGTTAACTGTCAGAAAAAAACGGTCAGAAAGAGGGAGTTGGACTCAGAGAGTGTGTGAGAGAGGCTTGGTGTGAAGTGAAGCTCTATATACACTCTGTGCAATCAGCCAGGTGGCTGAGCATGAGGCATATCTCTAGGTCACGAGTGCCCTCTAAGGAAGAGGAAGGTGACAGAGAGTGTCTAAGTGGAAGACCTTAGTGGTCACAGACATATGATACACTGCTCCTAAGAGTTTATAAGGTGGCTGAGGGGAGCCGTGGGTCTGAGGGAATCAGGAGAGCTGGGGCTTGTCAAACCAGACTACTTGAGGGACCAAGCACTCAAAGCCCAAGAGGCCAGCCTGATTAAAGTTTAGGAGAGTGCATTAATAGAAGAACTGTGTACCCTGAAATACCTCAGAGCATTGCTGGAGGGTCTAGCCGACATACTGTATAGAAAATGTTATTCCAACAAGATACAAACTAGCCTCTGCATATACATCCCATCCCCCAGTTAAAGCCTATTTTGTAAATAAAGAACTATAGTTTGCTGTTACGTTCTCTGGTGCCTGTGTGATTGGGAAAGACTTCAAATCTGCAGTGGTCCCCTGCTCATCTACCATATCAGACCCCCGAAAGAGACTAACATATATTTAGCTGCCCTCGCTGAGGCAGGAGGCAAAAGGCTGGCGTCGCCATAGCAGAGTGTGTGATACATGCCTACTTTTGTAGCATCACAACTTTTGTGTAGCAGTAATTGTGAATAACCTACTTCATGCCAAACACACACTATCAAAAGGAGAATCAAGAGGCCAAAAAAGGGAGAACAAAAAAGAGTGAAGCAGGGTCTAGTTAGTACCTGAAAAACTGAATTTTCAAACATTGGTCCAGATCCTAGGCAGAGAACCCAAGCATCTGGGCAGCCAATAATCCAAAAGGGGGAGGCAAGTTCCACCTGGCATTGTGGTGAGCAAGGGCTTAAGTCACTACACAAACACAGAGAGTATGGAGTAGATTAGAAGTACATTTTGGAAATAGATCCTGGCTTCAATTATAATGCTTGGGGTAGCAACAAAAAAAGCAAAACATTCTTTCTTCCTGGGCTCGGAGAAAAGGAGAATCTAGGTGAGCTAAATGGTTTGTTTCCTGCTTGGTAGAAGGTGAAAAGAAGGGAGTTCCCAGACTCCTGATCCATTCACAAATAAAGAAAACATAAACAAAGGGGCAAAGAAGAGTTGTGTTAGATGCAGTTTTAGCTGTCATTAGTGTGGCATTTTTGAAGGACATTAACAACTTTCACCATCAGGCCACTTTGAATTGGAAGTCTTTTAGATGGAATTGCAGGTGTAGGGTTAGATTGTTATTGACAGAAATGTTCATACAACAGGATCCCATATATCCAAATTTACCTTGATTAAGTAAAGAGAGGTCCTGGTTAACAGTCTGTGGTCGTTTTCGCACTCACCTTCTGCCGGCGCGACCCCCCTCTTCACCGCGCAGGATCTGCGCGGATTTCGCACTAAACGCTGCGGAGCAGCCAGAAAAGCCGGAAGCTCCCGTCGCAAAAGCCGCGCAAACGCCAAACTGCTTTTTGGCGGTTTCAGTTTGAGCGGCTTTTGCGCCGGGAGCTTCCGGCTTTTCTGGCTGCTCCGCAGCGATTAGTGCGAAATCCGCGCAGATCCTGCGCGGTGAAGAGGGGGGTCGCGCCGGCGGAAGGTGAGTGCGAAAACGACCTGTGAGTATATGAATGAATAAGCTGGTCTCTCAAAGTCTGTCTTTGTTTTCTGGTGAGTTTGATGACATCAAGGGCAGTACCTATCTGACTCTGACTCTTCTTTTGGCCTTTGGCTTTTGTCTTAGAGATTGACTACTTTTCAGAGCCACCTGTGACTGGCAGAAAAGAGCTGGTCTCAGCTCTAAAATGAAGAGACAGAGATAAAGCCCAACAAAACAGAGGCTTGATGGCAACAGTTTGACTGAAATCAGTGGTTGAAATCAAGAATTAACTATGACTGTTAGATGGATTCTGGGGGTTCCTTATTACATTTCCATGAAAATGGGAGATTGGTAAGTATGGGAAGATGTTTCCTATGTCCATCATTTTCCAGGAGTACAGACACTGACACAAGACCTCTTTAGAGTGCAGCAGGTGTAAATCACTGCTGTACCTTATTGCTCATTTCAATGTACACCCCTCCATGCTGCCACACTCTCTTTATTCATGAGGCTGTGGCTCAAGCCTTTCCAGTTGACTGGGAAACTATGTTAAATGTTTGCATTGCAGAAATTCACTCTGGTGCCATAAATGGATTTAGGGCAAACTGAGCTCTATAAACAAAATGAAAAAAAGAAGGCATTTCAACAGAAATATGTAAAAAGATACAGGATAAAAATGCTTCAGAGAAGCAGTCTGCTTCGTTGTAAAATGAGTTTAAATTAGGCTTTTAAAAGGATTGCTAAATCTTGACACATATATGAGCAGCTTATTATCATGCAATTGTGCAGTAGTTGCTTGATCTTGTTACTGATGTGCCACATATGAATAAGTGATTAATTACCACAAAGGCTAAAGCAGAGCAGAGTGAGAGTACTGTAGCTCACCCTGAAAGAGGGGCTTAAACACGTTTATTGCCCTTTAAGTGCATTTCATTAAGGCCAATTAAGGACTTTCATGTCTTATTAGAAAAATGAAGTAGATTTATGAGGTTTTCATAGGCAGTAAATGCTGGGGCTAGCAGATACAAAACGTACAGAAATGTACTTAGGAGCCAAGGAAATATGTAAAGATGCAGCCTGAAACTTGTTAGTTGCACCAGGAGACTTGACACAAGGATGAAGATGGCACAGAAGGGTCTAGAGAGTTCTGTTTAGTCTTCTTGAGCCCTTTGGTGAACGTTACACTATTGGTGGTAATGTTGCTAGGCTATGATTCAGTCTGTACTTACTTGGGAATAAGCCCGATTTAACACAGGGGAACTTGCTTCTGACTAGTAAAAAACATCCATTTGTACTTTAGGTTATGGCAAAGTGAATTTCTATTTTTCTCCCCTTTGCTTTATCATTAAGATACACTGTACAGAGCAAAGATACAAACACCTGTGTTGGTGTTTAAGGGTCTGTGTTAATTTGCTGCTGGTATTAATCAATGAATCAGAAACAAAGCAGTAGAAAATTATTCAGTCACTTTCAGTGCCATCTGCAGCAGAGCAAAACCCCCCCCCCACCCTTAAGTTCATTAATGGGCAAAAAACTTACATAGGAAGGTACTGACAGTGTCCCAGGGAGCCAACATAGCAGTTTTGGGCCACTCTGGTGGCACTTACACCCCTCCAATCCTTTGGGTTTTACACTCCTGCACCAATTTCCCACTTATCTTATGCCACTCTCATGTTCCTCTTCTCAGCAGGGCTTCCTTCTGATTTCACACTATCTGCCTCAGGGCTGCAAGTAACATTGGCATTTTCAACAGTTTCTGTTTGCCACACAAAAACGCCAACATAACTTGCATCCCCGGGGCAAATAGTGTGAAATCAGAAGGAAGCCCCACTGAGAAGCAGAACGTGAGAGTAGTGTAAGGTGAGTGGGAAATCGGTCCTTCTCTTTTGGATTCTCATTTACTTCTTGTAAATGGTTATGAAGATATTGTGTTGCAGATATCTAGAATTGCCTACCAAGTATCCTGAATTGTGTACAGTAGTTTCTACAACAACCCAATGATACAAACAAGGATAAAAAGTCCTTGCCAATATGGTTAAGAGCCAGGATCATTTTGAAAAAGGTTCTACATCCTTTGACATCAGTGGCAATTATGAAAACAGTTTCAATATAAGGTTATAATCCCAATTGTGTAAGGATGACTGAAAGCCACTGAAATAGGAAGCTTGATGCTTAGGAAACTAAACGGATGCAAACATTAATATATCTGATTTTACCTATACATTCAACAAAACAATCTGCCCTTTTTTCTCTCTCTTGAGAATCTAATCAAATCCAGGGACAGGCTAAGCCCTTAATTAACTAAGAGTCCTTTGGAATACTGAATTGGATCAAGGAATTGATGCATCACAACTGCTACTCCACTCTCTGATGGATGCTTCAATGCATTTTGGGGAACTGAGAAGGGTCAAAACTCTTTAGCTTTCTATAGAAGCAGGGGGCATTTTTATATCCAGCCATGAGAGTTCAAAGCCAGGCAAAGCATTTTGTATAGCCCAGTCAATGGCAACAAGGCAAGAAATGGCAATATAAGCAAGCTCCACTTCCAGACAGCAAGCTTTTTGCTGTATCTATTACCCCAATTGTCTGGTTACCTGGGAGTCAAACAGGGACTTTTTAGGTGTCTTTTCAGATTGACTTGAAAGGTGGTCTTTTTATTACTTATTCTACATTATTGCCAGGGGATTGGGTATTATAGCAAGCCAAATCCTTATAAATTGGTTAGGCCCATACTAGGGTTGGGTGGTTCAGATTGCTAGCAACATAGGCAAGGGTCACTGGCTTGCTTCTAAGGATGAAGATTTTCTAAAGCCAACAACTCATTGGTTTGGGCATCTGGGAACTGAGGAGGGCACTTCCTTGGTGCTGAGCCAAACCTTTCATGACTTTGCAGCTTGTGAGGAAGATATATGAGGTATGGCACTTCTCAGCACATTATTTCCTTGCAGGCTGGAGCTCTCTTCACATGTCACAGTGAATGTGTTTAACACCTTGCATGTACAGGTGTACACCTGTTTTTGAAAAAGAATCAATGCACATTCAGTTTATAAGTGAAACTGGGGTCTAGTACCTGGGTAAATGTGAAGTTTGAATCACATGCTGTATGTGCATTCAATGTAACATAAGAATTATTGAACTGCACATACAAACTTCAAGTGTCTACTGAATACTGTCACTTGTGAACAGGGCTTAAGATAAGGAGAGCTGCCAAGTAACACCAGTTGAATCTGAAATCAGGGGGGAGTTGCCCAGAAATTCTGGCAGCCATAGGATGCCTGACCATTACTGGTAACTCCACACTAGCTGAAAGGGAAGTGTTAATGATGTGGATGACTCATTAATAAAAACTTTGTTTAACCCAAGCCCTGATGTTTCACACTTTCATTACTGAGTACAGGAGCAATACATGAGAAAACCAGTTTACAGGAGCCATAAAAAATGTGATACATGTTTTTGTGATCCCAGAACATTTGGATTTATCATAACTGGAATTCCAAATGTAAATAAACTTATTTGAAAGTATGTTCAGCATTATAAATGTTGACCTTTCCAACACAAACTCACAAGAGTCTAAAATTTTAAAATAAAACCAGGCTTCCCTTCTTCAAAAAAAAATCCCCATATTTTAACACAGCAAAAATAAAAAGGCCAACAACCTAATCTAATTAGAATAAAAACAACTTTATTCCCTCAAGTCTGTGTTATGCCACAGCGCTGATGTTCATGCAATGGAGTTTTGTCTGTAGAATGAGTTTGATTTATCTATTTATTTTATGAAAATCTCTTTCAGAGGTTGTAGAGAATAAAGTGTTAACCATCCGGGAGGCTGGCTGCTTCACAGCCATTCATACCAGTTAGGTCCAAAATGTACAGAGCTGAGGCAGTTTTTTTACATATTATATGAGTTTATAAATTTTTTAATATGTGCATTATTTACTCAATGGACTGGCAATTGGGGGGAATATGGATTTAGAAATGTTTTTAAAATGCACATTATTTACCCCACAGACCAAGCTGTTCCAGTCTATCATATATAGTTTTAGCCACCTAATTATAATCTTATGTATCTCCAAAATGTTTACTGTACACTGCAGCAACTTTTCACTTGTCATTAGCTTAACACCTTTATTTTATTTTACTTTTACCCAAATTAAGAAGTAACATACCAAATGTCATACTAAACTGAAGCTATGTTTGCAGTAAAAGTTGATTGGCCGCTTGCTTTTGTACCTTTTCCAGTCTGCAGATATAATTTGAAAACTCACCTTTCGTTTTCTGTGATTTTGTAATCAAAAGTTCATATTTTATTTTCTCTTAAAGTTTTTGCCAACTTATTTTAAAATAAGTTCCTGCAAGAAAAATCAAATTAATGGCACAGTATAATTTTATTTTAAAAAATTTGTAGCCACCCTTTCTCAAACCTTCAAGGGAGCTTAAAAACTAAGACTATATGGGCAACTTGTGCTAGATCACACCAGGGATCTTGTACAACTTGCATCATGACACAAAAAAGAACACCTAGAATACATCTGCTCAAGTGTAGTAAAGGTATTTACTGATGTAAAACATAATGAGCTTCTGCCCTCAGTGACTTATGTCAGGCTCTGAAGAAGTTATAAAACGAATATACTGCAAGCCATGCTTAACAAACATGACTGAGATCCAGATCAGGGTTAAGCACCCTCAAATGCCATTCATTTCAATGAGACATAAAAGCTCATAACTCTGTACTAGATGAAGGCCTAAAACTCCAGCCATGAACATTTATAGAAATAAATTTTATTTATTTCTTCCAAGTAAGCCTGGTTAGGATTGGTCTACAAATCTTTTAGTTCTACATGCAACCAGTCACAAATACTCTTTAAAATATCAAGGCTTATTCTCTGTTCATCCCAGCAGATGTTTAACAGCCATATTTTGGACTTCTACTGTTTCTTAAAATATGTTTCAGATTATAAAGATGATTCGGTCTTGGCTACTCTTTTTAATTCCTGAAAGTATCAGCCCCACTGCTGTCAACTGCCATTTTGTCAACTTCCTGAGAAGAATCCATCACTACTCCCAGTGATACCTTTCTGAGCTATCATGACCTCCAGTTAAGAACAAGTTTTGAAATCCGGGAGTCTAAATGGATCTGACATGCAGGGACCTCTAATGGATCTGGATCAGATCCCAAGGATGGAAAGACATCAGAACTATGAGACAGGCAGTGTCTTCTATGATTGCCAGTCTTTGAGGCTTTTGAACTGAAAGGATCTCTGCACATCTTGAGTCTCTTGATCCTTCCTTAAGGAGCACTACTCAACTTTGGAGTCTGGTTTTTGGCAGGTCCTGAATCCTTAAAGAAACATATCGACTAGTAATTGTGAGTGCTGTCAAGAAACTGACTTTGTCTGGTTGTCATCTTGTCTGTCAAATGTTTGGTCTTATGTTGTAAGTGCTAATGCCTTTCAAAATGTCAAATGAGAACACCCATAGTTAAGTATTTACTGGATGGTAACCAAAGTATCTAAGGCAATTTGTAACATCAGGTGTTAGCAGTTGTTTCTATGTGCCCCTGTAAGTAATTGATACCACCTGAGAAATGTCAAATAAATTGGGTTTGACAGCCACCTACGTAGACTTAATGACAGTTGGTCATCTAGATTCATTTTGGTGAAAGAGCTAGATTGGCTAGCCTATTAACAAATGACAGCTAGGCTACTATAAGAACATAACATAAGAACATAAGAGAAGCCATGTTGGCTATACTTGTAGCCGCCACCACCTCCTGTGGCAGTGAATTCCACATGTTAATCACCCTTTGGGTGAAGAAGTACCTCCTTTTATCCGTTCTAACCCGACTGCTCAGCAATTTCATTGAATGCCCACGAGTTCTTGTATTGTGAAAAAGGGAGAAAAGTACTTCTTTCTCTACCTTGTCCCATGCATAATCTTGTAAACCTCTATCATGTCACCCCGCAGTCGACGTTTCTCCAAACTAAAGAGCCCCAAGCGTTTTAACCTTTCTTCATAGGGAAAGAGTTCCAAACCTGTAATAATTCTAGTTGCCCTTTTCTGCACTTTTTCCAGTGCTATAATATCCTTTTTGAGGTGCAGTGATCAGAATTGCACACAGTATTCCAAATGAGACCGCACCATCAATTTATACAGGGGCATTATGATACTAGCTGATTTGTTTTCAGTTCCCTTCCTAATAATTCCCAGCATGGCATTGGCCTTTTTCATTGCAATCGCACACTGTCTTGACATTTTCAGTGAGTTATCTACCATGACCCCAAGATTTCTCTCTTGGTCAGTCTCTGCCAGTTCACACCCCATCAACTTGTATTTGCAGCTGGGATTCTTGGCCCCAATGTGCATTACTTTGCACTTGGCCACAGTGAACCTCATCTGCCACGTTGACGCCCACTCACCCAGCCTCAACAGATCCCTTTGGAGTTCCTCACAATCCTCTCTGGTTCTTACCACCCTGAACAATTTAGTGTCATCCGCAAACTTGGCCACTTCACTGCTTACTCTCAACTCCAAATCATTTATGAACAAGTTAAAGAGCATGGGACCCAACACTGAGCCCTGCGGCACTCCACTGCTTACCGTCCTCCACTGCGAAGACTGCTCATTTATACTTCCTCTCTGCTTCCTATTAATTAGCCAGTTTTTGATCCCCAAGAGGACCTGTCCTTTTACTCCATGTCTCTCGAGCTTACTAAGGAGCCTTTGATGAGGAACTTTATCAAAAGCTTTCTGGAAGTCAAGGTAAACATCTATTGGGTCTCCTTTGTCCACATGTTTGTTCACCCCCTCAAAGAAATGTAACAGGTTAGTGAGGCAAGGTCTTCCCTTACAGAACCCATGCTGAGTCTTCCTCAATAACTCGCGTTCATCAATGTGCCTACTCATTCTGTCCTTGATAATGGTTTCTACCAACTCTCCCTGTATTGAAGTCAGACTGACTGGCCTGTAGTTACCAAGATCTCCTCTGGAACCCTTTTTAAAGATGGCGGTGACATTTGCTACCTTCCAGTCCTCAGGAACGGAGGCAGATGTCAATGTAACTGAGGCCCAGGTTTCAGCCAGATATAGAGAGATGCTCAGAGACAAGTTAAGAGAGACATGCATGAAGCTATGCAGGACATCAGGATGAAAGTGTGATGCTTGAGGTTACCTACTTTCATGTTGCTGCACTGCTGAAGATGCTGCATGTCATGCTTCTCCTGTCATTGTGAAGCTGTATGCTGTTAGGAGTAAGTTATTGGTAAGCAAGTTAGTTAGCTTTATTTCTTTTATAATATTTTGCTCTCCTGTTCACCCTCATTCCCTAACTTGTGTGTTTTTATCTTTGTTATCTATTGTAAATAAATTTCATTTACTATTATTATTATTAATTATTAATAATAATATTATTAATTGGAGTGAGTTTTAATTGGAGTGAGTCTCTGGACCGAACCCATGTGTTTCAGTGCCTGTTTCACACTACCAGAAAGAGAAACCTCTTGTTTTAATTGGCACTGTTATTTTTCCAAACATGTTTGGCCAGAACAGATATCAATTCCAGAATTGGTATATTGACATGTGCATTATAGGGCACTTTACTACAGGCCTGGGTCCCATCCCCAATACTTTTACATGAATGCAAAAATCCCAGCCCCACCATATGCCACCCTGACTTCCAAGTTCTTGTGCTTCTCCTTGTTGCCACTTCCATCAGCTGCCCTCTCTTGCAAGACACTTCCTCTTTCTGGCCCCATGGCCCTCTCTTCCCCAAGGCGGCAAGGCAAGCTGAGCACTACTGCGCCCTCCAGTTCCCTGCCACCTCTGCCTCTCTCTTCCCCAAACCACTGGAATCAATCTTTCAAATAATCCCAATGTCTGCATTTGGGGTGGTGGGGTGGGATGCCAGACTCCAGGTGGGACCTGGAGGTCCACTGGAAGCAGTCTTTAAATAATCTCAATGTCAGCATTTGGGTAAGGATGCCAGACTCTTGGTGGCTCAGAGGTTTGTTTGTTTTTTTAACTGAAAACACATACTTCATGATAAGTATTAGATTAGGTAGACATTATAGGTTTAAGTTTATAAAAATATAGTTTAAAAAAATACTTCATTTTGTGGGTGTGATTATCTTGCTATAATTTGCTTATTTATTTATTATTATTTTAAATTAGTATAAACATAATTAGTGCCCCTCAAAAAAAATGTGCCCCATTAACTGAAAAATCCTGGCTGTATGCCCCACTAAACAAAAAATCCTGGCTATGGCCCTGCTTTACAAACTGTTCTGTAAAGGATGTTGTATATCGTGGATTTGTTGGACACAATTACAGTGGTCTCCCTTTATACTTAGATGATAATAATGGCAGGTTAAGGCATATTCTAAAATCAAAGAAAAATAGCATTTATTGTATACTTTTGAATTCAATGAAATGGCTTTTGGATTGTGCAATGATCCAACATGTTCCAGTGGGTAATGAAGCTAGAACATTGACTTGCAATGGACTTTGTCTCATTTCTATCTGCATAATATAATTGTATTTGGACAGGTCTTGCTGAATCATACAGATTGACTAGGGAACATTCTCAGGTGGTTACAGAATTCTGGATTGTTAGTGAAGCCATCAAAATGGAAATTGTGTAACCCTCAGGTTCTGTATTTAGAGCATATTATTTCCTAACAGAGAATAGCAAAAGGCCAATGAAAACTAAGTGGAAGTAGGACACACCTGGCCAAGTCCAACAAATGTAATACAAAGGACAGAGTTTTCTGAAACTGACAAACATCACAGATGATTAATACTCAAATATGCACAGAGCATGGTCCAGTTAATTGTTCAGGACAGAGAAGAGAAATAGTAATGAGTGAAAATGTAACTGCAGAGCAAGTTACTGTTTGAAGATGCTTGAAAGTAGGAAGGAACTGAGGGGAAGATGACGTGGACACAAAGCAGCTCAGGGAAAGAGAGTGGAATACTCAGGCTCTAGCTGTGTGGTAGTTTATCCAGAATAAACATAGCACACTTCCTTAATGGTTACTATATTGTTCTACTCCTCTTTTCAAAATAAGAGATTCTGTTCACCATTTCAAAAAACATATACAAGTTCCCCAAAAAATGAACAGGTCTACTGAGCACTTGAATAGATCATAGATATTTTAGGACAGAAAAGACATTGTATAAAAATAAGTGGGTTTTATTCAATTAAACAGGTTTTTCATGTCTTACTTTTTATGTAAGAAACTCTGTATGTGGCTCACTTTAGCTGATTTAAAAAGTTCATTTAAGGCATACGCTGCCTTAATCTCCGATGGCACATTTCTGAAAGAGACCTGTTCTGTGTAATGAAGGGTAATTCAAAAGGCTAACCAGGACTAGAAGAGCATGCTATCCAACAGAAGACCAATCCTAAACCCAGCTCCAAAGACAGCTACACAGCCTGCTGCAGTGCCGGGGCAGATGCCAGGGAAGGGATCAGCCACAAACCTAACAGACATACAATCCAGAGCTTGGCATCTGGGTTCTTCAGCTGCCAATCTTGCCTCATGAGCAGCCACAATGATTGGCTGTTATGCAGAAAACAGCAGAGAAAGAGCCTAAAGATGTCCATGTGCCACATTGCCAGCAATGGAAGCAGGCAGTGCCAAGTCAACATTGCAGTTTCGTGCATGTGCCAACGTGCCTTGGAACCATTTTTACATTTTCAAAAGTCACAGAATTCCAGCATAAAGCAAGGCAAGCTTAAACATTCAGAACTATCCCCCTTTTTGGTTTTGGTCTTTCTTCCTAATTTTTGTAATTGTGTCACTCATTTAGTGGCATGTTGTTATATTATATGATACAGAAATAACCATCATAGGATGTTTGATGCAAACTGCAGGTCTTTCCTTATGTAGCATGGCCAAAGCATATTTGTGCATACAATTGCAAACAAACAAAGAATAGCCTCTACTAACTTGATACAAAGCAGGAAAGATCCCCAAGCTCAGGACAAAATTCATGCTTTGAAAACAGAAGTTCCCTGGCATCACCAGGTAAAGGATTTCAGGTAATAGGGATTGAGAAAGATCTTTCTCTGCCTGAGACCCTGACAGTCAGAATAGATAATACTGTGCTAGATGGTGGTCTGGTTTAGTGTTCAAAAGTTTCACATTGTTCAAATGTCTTACTATAAATGTTGCTATCTATAGCACACCAAATAGCTTATAAAAATTTGCAATGCAGATTGGGTAGCTCCATTCCTGCTGTGTGGTAGAGTCACACCTTAGCTAGAGATGTTTTAGTTACCAATGTTGAGAGGCAGATCTAACATCTTTTATATCTGAAGCCTGGTCTCTGCCACTAAACTTGATTTATAAATGAAAGATGGGCAGTTCAGCTGATCAAAACAACAGGGCTCCTCCACAGTAATCACTACTGAAGAAAGCTGGCACTGCTGTCCCACTTTCAAGTAAAGTTTTCCCTCCTTCTCTCTTTCATTTTTGTAATAGAATCAAATTATACTTTGTATGTTCTTCAGTTCAGAGTTTCAGTGTTTGCCTAGCCCCAGAATATTCAGTCCAATTCTCTTATTCACACTTGCTCACAAGTATTTATTCCTTTTATTTAAAGCTTTGATCTCTGCTTGTCAGAATTTGGCAGTGTATTCAAGGCAGTTGTGTTTTACTGGATGGGTTTCTATCAGTTCCCCATTTGGATACCTCATGAAACTGGAAGTTGTTTAATGTAAATATCTAAATGCTTTGCTTGCAAGACATTCCTAAAAATTTGAGACATTTTGATCACTTCATAAATGCCCCTTGAGCAATTTTTCATGCTATTTTGCTTGCATTGTCTGTCTGTGCAACAATGTTTTGTTTGTGCATGTGAGAGACAGAATCCTAGAGAAGACTTAACTCTTCTGAATATTTACAGTTTTTGCACACTGAGCATACCAAGTTGTATAATGTTGCAAACTCTGAGTTATGCTTGCAAATAGGGACCTGTACTAGTGTTCGTAGTCTCATGACTTTTATACTGGTTTTAGATCTATTCTGACACATTCTATATATGCTGCCCTAGTCCCCTTTTAAGGGGGAAAGCAGTAGATAATTTTTTAAAATGAATGTTTTTTGACGTTTACTTGTTTGGCATCAAGAGCTGGTAGCACAAAAGCTAAGAATGAGAACTTGACTCCAGGAAATCCACTTATTCTTCTCACTGTTTTTCAGTGTCTGCTATCCATTCATGATATGGAGATAATGGGTTGGAATCAATTACTCTCTTCTGCTAAGTAGGAATCCCTCCAGCAAAAGGAGTCTTTCTCAGTTGGAAGGAGTGATCCTCTGTTGCTTGAAGATCCTTTCATCAAAGAAAGACTTCTCAGTTAGTGAAAGGGCATCAGTGGATCCAACCCAGTGTGATAACTCAATGGGGACAGTAATACAGAGACCTTCTCATGATGTTCTTCCAAAGGACACAGAGGGAGCTAATTGAGAAATATGTGTTTTCCTTTAAATATATGTGTTGCCATACACAACATACTGTGATTACCCAGGATATAAAGACCTAATAATACATGCTATTGGATATCCATTATCCGTTCCCTCAATTGGGTAGGGTGGGAATAATACAGATAGGAGCCATTGTGGTGGCAAAAGGGGGATTAACCTTCCCCCCAGTGCCATGTATGTGTTTATTTAGTACAGTGGTCCCCAACCTTTTTGTCACCAGGGACCGGTTTTGTGGAAGACATTTTTCCCACAGATGGGGGGGGGGGGGCGGGGGAGCATGGTTTCTGGATGATACAATTGTGCGCTTTATATCCGTTAGTTTAGTGTAGTGGTTAAGTGTGCGGACTCTTACCTGGGAGAAACAGCTTTGATTTCCCACTCCTCCACTTGCAGCTGCTGGAATGGCCTTGGGTCAGCCATAGCTTTCACAGAGTTGCCCTTGAAAGGGCAGCTTCTGTGAGAGCTCTCAGCCCCACCTACCTCACAGAGTGTCTGTTGTGGGGGAGGAAGACAAAGGAGATTGTAAGCTACTCTGAGATTCAGAGTGGAGGGCAGGATATAAATCCAGTGCCGTTGCCTTATTATTATTATTATTATTATTATTATTATTATTATTATTATTATTATTACATTGTAATATATAATGAAATAATTATACAACTCACAGACCGGTTGCTAACAGGCCGCAGACCGGGACCGGTCCACGGCCCAAGGGTTGGGGACCCCTGATTTAGTGCATGTTTATCCTTCCCTTTCTCCATGGAGCTCTAGGAGGCATGGGTCAGTCTCCTTTTGTTCATTTTACCCTCAAAATGTCCTTGTGAAGTACATAAGGCTGAAAGTGAGTGGCCATTGGCCCAAGGCCATACATGAGCTTCATGACAAGGTGGGAATTTGAACCTGGATTGTCTAGATTTTAGTCCAACACTTTATCTATTGTAACAAACTAGTGCCTACTCAAATATAGATCCATGGACTGTTTTAAATTCAGCAGGTTAAAATATGGGTACTTCTCTTCCCACCACCCTTACTGGGTCTTAAAACAGTCTGATCAGAGAACTGGTGCAAGGTGGGAGAATTAGCCTCACTTGAGTTGCCAGGTCTGTGTTTGAAATCACCTGGAGACTTTGGGGGTGAATCCAAGAGAGGGAGGGGTTTGGGGAGGGGAGGGGAGGGATGTCAGCATGGTACAATGCCATAGACTCCACTCTTCAAAGAAGCTATTTTCTCCAGGGAAGACAGCCGGAGATCAGTTGTAAGAGCAGGAGATCTCCGGGCCCCTGGACGCTGGCAGCCATAAACCTCACCCTTTTCAGTCATCCCAATACATGACCCTCCCACATTCATGCACAGTGAGACCTGAGTTTTGCAATTAAACTAACAAGGAATTCAGTCAAAATTCCCCACTGTCACACACAACTTGGCCCTAACTGAGTAAAGTAACTTTTTACTAGATGTCTCAGAGAGGGTACCAGCCTGCAGGGCAACAATGCTGTAGTATCTTGCTTCTTCACTACTCTATACCTCCACTCAGTTTTTAAGATATTGCCTTCAGTAGTTCAATGTGCAAATTACTTGCTTTCAAATGGGATGCAAGACTTTCCAAACTCAAAGAGAAGCAAAGAAGCCAGAACCTGAAAGAAACCATGGCAGAAGAAGTAGGAAAGGAAGATTAAAATAATTTTTCCCCATCTTGCAGGCTTTCATTCCACCCATTCCACGTGTCTGGCTCAATGGAGCTAGCTCCAGACCCAATCAGTGCTGTAGTTTCCTTGATGTTCCAGCTGGCAAATTCCTGGTTTTAGCAGGGGAACCCCAAAGATTCAGATCTGAAGACAACCACTGTAGCCCCTCTGCTGCACTAAGGATGTAAAGGACATAACTCAATAGAAGTGGATTTAAATATATCAGATATTGCCTATTGACTTTTCATATGATAGGGTATCATCATAAAGTGAGTCTTGTGAATCTACCATTTTCATAGCTCCCTTTCTTGGTATTGCTTCTTGGATAGTAGAGCCCTTAGGGATAATGGAATATGAATAAAGATATGCTTTTTAAAAAAAATCTGATTTTTTTGTTCTGTTTCTAAAAATAATACCATTTGCACACAAAAAAAGAAGCAACAAACAGAAGGTTTGGTTTATAACACAAACAAAATTGTTACATTCTGAATGGGTTGTAAGTACCTGATTCTTTGCCTTTTTACTCATCCCTGCTAAAATAAAAAAAATGGAAAAAATCCGCAAATCCATTTGCTAACCAGCTGCACCTCTGTACTGAACAGATAACAACCTGTGCAAGCCAGGCTTTGCAGTGAATCGGTGCTGATAGGCCTGAATCTCATAGCTTTTTTTAAAATGCTAATGACAAGAAACATTTCCGAAGCCAAAACGCTCTTGTAGATCTGTCTACTTCTATTATGACTGATATTTGCTTGTAAGTACATAGAACACTTGTTCACTGTGCCTTATCTGCTGTGGTGCAGCATGCTGACCTACATACCATTCAGCACAATATGATGCACAAACATCTTCTATATAATTTTTCATTTTCGACTTAAAAACAGTAGAGGCAAAATAGGATTGCTGCAAATCTAACAAAGAGATGGCATTATTTCCAAATAAAAATGTGCATTTTTCCCAAAGAATTTATTTGTCTAGCAGCATGAAGTTCATACATTGCAATGCTTTTTTTCTAAAGGGTGTTGAATTGCGATTAGGAAGGAAGAGACTTAGGAAGAAGAACAAACCACAGCTTTTCTACTTATGGAGAATAATTAAGCTTAACTTATTTCTTGTCACAATTAAAAGTTCATCCTTTTTTTGAACTATGCTTTTTTTTTTGCAGTGTCACTAAATGCTGCTGATACAAGGATGCTGAAATAAGGATGATAATGACAATAAAGAATGAAGGGCCTGAAAGGATAGCATATACCTGCCATTGTCAAACACAGGATACCATACCAGGCAGTGTTTGCTGGGAGGCAAACCAATACATCACATGAGCCTAACCTTTAGGGCAAGAGAAATCAGAAATATATATGCCAGAGATTACTGAAAATAAGCAGAGGTCTAGACACATTACATTTGTTTGGTAATCAAGTAGACAGGTCAACCCTATGTTCTGTATGCACCAGCAGCTGCTGTGCAACAGCTTTGTTGGAGTCATGTTAATATAGTATAGTCACAATAGCAGAAAGCAGAAGAATACCAGCTCGAGACACATTACTGCTGCTGCCACCACCACTACTACTGATAATAATGGTACTCAAAAGGGAGATCTTACCAAAGATGAGGTGTTCATGCTCTAAAGCATGAACAGTTTCCATTTCTTACCCTGAAGGACCCACAGTGGCCAGATTATTCAACACTGTCTCGCCTGCTTTCCTTGAAATATTTGCTAATGCAGCAAACTTCTCTCCCTCCTTTAGGGCGGGAAAGACTATAAATGCTATGCTTCTCATAGCCTTCGTGACTACACAATGGATTCTACTTAGGTTGCAGCACTCTGTATGAGAGCTATTGATATAATATATTGAAAGAGGGAGAGAGGGCTGCTGCATAAGTAAATGGTTTCCCTAATATTTCATGAGAAGGGGGAGAGATGCTGGTGTTGAGTCATCTGCATCACAGTGAATACCATTTTACAAACATGGCCATTATTACCTGGAAAACATCACTGTAGGGAGGAGGAAAGCATTGAAATTAATCTCGCCCTAGGGTTGTCAGCCCTCCCACTGGTGGCCGGAATCCCCACAAGCAGACCCCACCCCTGCTGCTGATCAGCCGGCTGGCAGGGGGACTCACCAAGAGCAGGAGGGAGGCCTGGGCTACATCACTGCTGATGTGGCAACATCACTTCCTGTGTGTACTGGAAGTGACACTGCCACATCACCAGCAACGTAGCCTTGGTCTCCCTTCTATTCTTGGTAAGTCCCCACCATCCCTACTGGTTGCCAGGAGGGACCTGGCAACCCTATATCAGCCACATCGTGGTCTTGATCCAAATCTCTGACTCAGTGGCTGGTACTGGAAAATCAGATCAGTGATCCTCCCGCGTAGCATGTAGTTTTGCCCTAAAAGCCGACTGCTACAAGGCAATGGATCAGTAATGCCAAGCTATTTATTAGCTATCTTGGCCACTGTGACTGTCAGAACTGGTCCTTCTGTTAGGAAAATTGCTGTGGATCTTCTCTTAGATGGGGAAGTTAGCAGAGGAGACCCTGGCAGAGCATAGGAGAGATCTTTTACCAATTTACAGAGGTGTAGTTTTCAGAATAAAACTCCAACAGTAAAATAGTTTTAAAATAGGTTTACTTTAAAAATATATGAAAATGAAAATACAATCACACATAAACAATCAAACATTCATAACAAGAGGCTATGAAATAAGGGAGTGAGGAATAAAGAATCTTAGGGATATTTGCAGAGGTGGGGGTGATAGCACCTGGTCCATAGATCCTTGAAGCAGAAGGTGGAGAGTGGCCTAAACAGAGTTTAGGGGTGCAAGTCTGTGGTAGGGTAAGACAAGGCACACTAAACTGGCCATGTGCTGGCTTTATATTAACAAATTGGTGCCCTCAAGTGATGAGGTCATGTGGTGTGTGACAAGTAGGTCAGCTGACCTGTGATACTGCAATTATGTCAGTACATGTGACTCCTATGTCACCAAAAAGGGGCAGACAGGGGGAGGCTCCCAGAGCTTGATAGGGCCTTGATGGGCTCAACTATTGAAAAACTACCTTAAACAAAGGAAAGGAATTGGTCAATTTAGAGCCACATTGTAACCCACTGTAACACCATAGCTAACAAATGGGGTTGTCCTGCATAATGGGCTTAAGTCCTTAGCAACAGTTACTTCCTTGGGCTAATACTTTGTTTCCAGCAATCTTCTCAATGGCTGACAGGAACAAACCTTTGTTATGTGGGGGTGTTGTAGCAAACTCTTTTGTCTGACTGTGGGCTCCTCCATTTGCATCTGACTTGACACACCCAGCCTATGTGCTCACCCTGCTGTGTCCTCATGGTGGCTGAACAAGATGGATACAGGGTCCTCTTCATCATGGCTTCTGCTGAAAACTGTTCTTATAGGCTGTCTTCCTTGGACAGAAGTGCAGTTGTGTTCTGCATGGCTTGGCAGCTTCTTGGGGAAGTCTGATCTGAAATCCTCCTATGCAAGGGGATACCCAGTCACAGCAATGACATGGACAAGCAGGGAGGCCTCTTAGCTAAGCTGGAGTGTTTACTGTTTGGCCCCACAGAGTAAAATGTCCATATTGAAGCTGGCACAGTTGCCAAATGCTTAAGATCACACTAGGATCCACTGCCTATAGATAGTAGGCAAGTGGGTATATGTTATTAATGTCCATAGAAGTAGTTTGCCTGTGTTCACACAATATAAGTTCATAACAATAAGAGTCCTGTATCTCTGACACTAGGCCACACTAAACTGGCCATGTGCTGACTTTATATTACCAAATGGTGACAAAGAGGGGGTCCAGGGAGTCTGGAACCAGGGCCAGAGTGGACACAGTCCATTAAAAGATGGAGGAGGGGGGGCTCATGATGACACAAAAATAAATAAATAAACAAGGCCTAAGCAGCATCAAGAAACTTCAAATAGCCCGACTAGAAGATACATTAGCCTAGCTGTCAAGGTTGAGGAATCACTGGCACACAGCTGAACCTGTGGGGGTGAGCCACACATTTAAAAAGAGGCAATGACCAAATGAGTAAAGAGGCAGAGGTGATAGCAGCAGATGCTGAAGATCCTGCACATAACTTGGAAAGACCAGTCTGAGGCTCCAGCACATTTGTCACAGCCACAACCCACAAAGGCAGTGGTATAAATACACATATACATATATGTGTGGTTTCTAAATTGTCATCCAGAGCAAGGACCCTTTATGAAAATTAACAACTTTAATATTCAACGCCCTTCAGTTAGGTACCCATTAGTTAAATGTACAGGCAAGATGACTATCACTTGGACTCAGAGTACTTGAAGGACTGCCTCCTCCCATATTGTCCAACATTGTACTTAAAATCCTTTTTTCAACTCTCTCTCTCTCTCTCTCTGCAGAGGCAGATGGGTGACAAATCAGGCAGAGCTTTTTTAGTGGTGGAGCACCCCCTTCGGAATGCCATAGCCACTTGGGGCTCACGTGGCAACATACCTTATTCTGCTTTAGGCATTTCTCTTTACCCAGGCTTTTAAGTAAAGGGTTATATCTTTTAAAACTGTTTTATGGTTTGCTTCTAGCATATATATCTTTTTATCAGTAGAACTTTAGACTATTCTGTTTGTTTTATGTCTGTTTAAGCCCTGGTTTGTTTTTACTGACATGTTTTTATGGGCTTGTTTTTTATGTTGTTTTATTGACTTGGTTCTTTTAATGGCATGATTTGTTTTTATTGACTTGATTTTATTGTCTTGGTCTTTCTTTTAATGTTTTTAGCTGAAAGTCGCCTTGCTCAGCTGAAGAGGCAGCATACTAGTTTTCTAAATAAAAACCAATGCAAAATAGCATGGAATATGGAAAAAATATGTTAAAATATATTCATTGAAAATAACCTCTCCAAGAAATGGGTGTCAACAGAACCGGAGAGGAAGTACCATCTTGGATGTGAGGGACAAAAGGTATACTGATTGGTCTTTTTCTCCTTTTTTCAGGCTTCCATGTCACCACCAAACCCATGGAGATCCTTCCTTGCCTGCACTATTTTGATCTCTGAAAATGTACCATGCAAATGTGTATGATAGATTCTATCTAGCCTGTCTTCATGAGGTTTCTCAGCTTGGTAAAAGCAGCCACTCAGGATATCCTATGGTCACAACTCAGACATTTTTGTTGTTTTTGTTGTCTCTTCCTCATCTTTTTTAAATAGGTAAGAATGCATTTTACCACATGACAGATTCCCGTTGTTGTGTAGGGAGTGAGTGGTCTTATAGAGATATATTTTTTTTGTTCCACATGTCACCAGGCCTCATTTTGGGCAGGAACTCACAGGAGCAGAGCTCTGGAACCTCTAAATTTTATTGTGCCCTTTCTTTCTTTACCCCCCCCCCCAAAAAAACTTGCTTCTGGGCTCCATTGTTCAAATCCTCTGTGAGAATTTTGCTGAACCCTAAGATTTGCCAAATTTTCCAATATTTTTCTCCATAAAAATAACCAAAACATATAAAGCAGAAGGATGGAAATCTTCATCATGCCACTGTGGCCACATAGGAGAAAGTAATTTTAAAAGTATGATGGAAGTAAGGTTTTATTATGACAATTATAATTCAAGAAGCATTTTAAGGTAGATGCTGAGCTGATATAATTTATCACCTTCCGGTGATATCAAGTGTGTATGGCATATGCAAATGAGTTATGCAAGCAAGTTGTGCCAATGAGCTCCAGCACCTCTTTTTCTATGAAATGAACCCTGCATGTCACATCCATTCTATTTTAAGATAGCAATTGGCTACCTTTCTTTCCACTTCCTAGTCATGTTTCAATATATTTTTCCTTATAAAGCTCTGTAGGTTGAGATGAATTTAAACTCCTTAAATACCACCCTAATTTCCTTTAAATCTCAATATAGCACCACTTCTTCTACCAACTTTTCATGGCCCACTCTTTTCTCACCCATAATCTTCTGGCTCCTTCAATTCCCGTATAGTATAGGTGAAAGCATTTGGGAATTGAACTAAAAGCTAAGCACTCTGGATGCTGAATAGAACTGTGTGAACAATTAATAATTATTTGCCACTTGGTAATGATAGTCTTGGTGCAAGTGAAAATGGTCTGGATGACTTTATACACAATGGTTTGTTTGTTTGTTTTGAAACTATATTTTGAAGGCTAGTCCTTCGGCTTAATGATAGATTTTACTTCAGCATTGCTATAATGACATCCTTTATTTGCACTTGTATTTCCACTTGTATTTCCACTTGTATTAGCTGTACACTGTTAATGGCAATAGAGAATTTACACCCACATACATCACTATAGGTTGAGCATTTTAATGGTTTGTGTGTATACCATTTCCAAAAGAAGCATGTCATTAGCGCTATTTTCTGGAATTACAGTGCATAACAATCTAATGTTGGATAAAAATAATGTAAATAGATTTTAACAATATGAAAGGTTCACCCTTCTATAAGGAGTCTATATGACTTCCATAAGGTGTCTGTATTAGTTTTTTTTAAAAAAAACTTAAGACTTGTACATCATTTCCTGGATACCAATATATTTATTCGTATAATCTCAAGAATAAGCCATTATGTGGCTTCATAATGATGCCACATAGCCTGCAAGGTTTGTCAGATGGCAATGTCTGAAGCCAAGATATTCTGGCAATTTGTGGGTAAAGAAAAAAAACTGACCAGCAGCAATGGGAAGTACAATTGCCACTACCTTCACAACTACACAAACAGACAACAGCAGCAGGTGTCAGTGTGGTATAGTGATTGGAGTGTTAGGACTAGAAGACCTGGTTTCAAATCCATGGTCAACCATGAAGCTTGATGGGTGAACACAGGCTAGTAACTCTAAGTCCAACCAACCTCCCAATCATACTGTGAGAATAAAATAGAGGTGAGGAGGAACTGTGTATGCTATTCTGAACTCCTTGGAAGAAGGGTAGCATTAAAATGTACTAAATAAACAGCGGAATGGTTAAAGGGACTGATGTATTGTGAACTATTTCTTGCTCCTGTTTTGAACAAAAAAAAATTCTGAAAAAAAGCTTCCAGTTTAGCTGTAAATATAATCGTGGTGAAAAGTGCTATCACGTTGCAGATGACTTATAGTGACCCCAGAGGATTTTCAAGGTAAGAGACATTCAGAAGTGGTTTGCCATTGCCTGCCTCTGCATAGCAACCCTGAGCTTCCTTGGTGGTCTCCCATCCAAATACTAACCAGGACTGACTCTGCTTAGCTTTTGAGAACTGATGAGATCAAACTACCCTGCCCTATATAGGTCAGAACTCTAAATAAGATGCTGTAGTAAAAATATGAGGATTGTCAGGGGGGGGAATCAGTATATCTAACACAGATTCATGGGTCCTTATATCTACTTTATGGATCAAATGTCTACAAGTTATGTGAGGTCAACAGGGCCTGCTTCAGGGTGTCTGGAGCTCAAAGTAAGACCCTGCCCCCACCTGCACCCTTCCTCCCCCCACCCTTGCCCCCAGGAAGGGTGAGCGCCACAGCAGTGGCATGGTGTGGCTCCTGTGCCTCAGAGTATGCACTTGCCCGCTGCTGCTCAGCCTCCTGGGTCTGTGCTTCTGGAAACACAGACCCAGGAGGCTGAGTGATGACAGCCAGGTGACACGCACGCTCTGAGGTGCAGGAGCCATGCCACACCACCACGCTCATTTATTTCCCTCACAACAGAGGCGACGGGGGGGGGGACAGCTCAAATTGGCAACCCCCAGGACCACACCCTAGGCAGCCACCTAGGGCTGCCTAATGGACAGACCAGCCCTGGGGGTCAAATAAGACTTACCTGAGTCTGTCAGTATGGCTGAAACTCAAAAGCACAGTTCACCCATTTTTGAAAAGGAGTTTCTGTTTTGATTAGGCATCTGATTTTATGAATACATGCCTATTCATAAAATGTCATAATTTAATAAAAGAAAAAATAGGTATCACTAAAAATGTAACTTCTTTAAACCTAAAAGCACTTCTAATACTAGATTTTTTCAAGCCAAGTGGAAGAAAAACACTCTAAATGAAAAACAGTAATGCTGAAGTGCAATGTTTAAAATACAGATTTACCATACAGCTTAAAACACAGCTTACAACTCTCCTAATATTTTTTTTGAGGGGGAGGAGTACGTGATCCCTTGTCAACTTAGTCCAGGCAGGCCTTGAATTCAGCAGGAACTCACAGAAGTACAGCTCCTGAACCTTTCTGAGGGTTCCTCCTCCTCCTCCCCACCTACCTGTCTTGTCCATTGAATAGTAGGTGCAGCTGCATAACAATCCCTGAATGAGCTCCACCACCTATTTTTCTACAAAATGAACCCTGTGTCCAGGTATAATTTTTACAGGTAGGCAGTAGAGCTCAGTCAGTGTAGCTTTGAAGAAGCATCATAACACACAGTGTTACTGTTATATATTCTAACGCCTCTTTGAAATCTAAAGTTTATGAATGAAAAAGAGAAGGTAGATTCACAGATGATGTTTAATTGGGGTTTGTGGTGAACAAGGAGATGTATGGAAAGCCCATAGACAATGAAAACAAATTTTGACAAAAGAAGCCCTTGCAGCTTGATTCACAGGGCAATTGTGCCACTCAAATTCAGAGTATTCACAGTGCAAATCTGGGCAGAGTTATATCCTTGCAAAACTATTTACTTCAGTGGACTTAAGAGGAGGAGGAGGAGGAGGAAGAAGAAATTGAATTTATACTCCGCCCTTCACTTGGAGTCTCAGAGCAGCTTTCTAGCTCCTTTCCCTTCCTCTCCCCACAACAGACTCCCAGGTGGGGCTGAGCTCTTTTGAGAACTGCTCTTGAGAGAGCAGGTCTTTCAAGAACTGTGACTGACACAAGGTCACTTAGCAGGTGCATGTGGAGGAGTGAGAATACAGCTTTGCTCAGGACTGTTCCTCTGTTTAGAAGTCAATCCAACTAAACTAAATTAAATCCAGTTACTTTGGCTTAGTTATGCGGTGGAGACTGGGAAGACCATAGGAGAAAAGCCAGATCCAAGCCAAGGGCAGAGACCAATGGCTCAGGATGGAATTTACAGGCATCTCCTGGAAATAGGAGTGAATAGCAAGCAGAGTTACAAGGCCTGGTTTCTTGATCTGTGTCCAAGATGACAAGGCTCTGACCCATGATCACGAGCCCACTTAGAAACTCATAGAGTTCTACTGGTTATAAAAAAATGTGCACTTTATGAATTATCCCTAAGACCTGATCCAGCAATTATTTGGGATATCCATATACCCTTGTACAAACAAGTGCTCAGATCCTTTAATCTGCTGTCAACCTAGGCACACTTCTAATTTACAAAAATAGCACAACATTCTAATTTGAACATTCTTTCTATTGCCTTTAGCATTGTTGACATACCACTGCAGCAGCACAGGTAAAAGAGAAGTGGGTCTAAGCACAAAGGCCTCTGCCCTGTCCATAGTGGAGCACACTGACCCTGTCCCCACCTATGTATACTGATCCTACCATGGGTACAGGAGCTACATGTGTACAAAAGGAAGCATTATCGATCATGGGAATGTGTGTATGGTTTGCATTTATGTTGACCCTGTATATGCATATTTCAAATGAATTTCTCAATGACAAGTTTTCTATAAGTGACAAAAATACTATAGAATAAACTCAAGCATGCACACATAGTTCCATTACAACAAATTGCACACAAAGCTATTGGGAAGTAGAACATTACTCATACAAAGTCTTTGGAAATGTACTGAATCAGATATGGATCCTAAATGCAGACCAATCAGCAACAATAACAGTTTAATTCAACTAAAAAATTAGTGGATTCCCATACACATGCGCATAGATGTTTTCCCCCCATGGAGCCCACCAATATACTGCATCACAGGAACTGTAATGTGTGACGATGTCCTGAGAGAAGCTTCTTGTAAAGATCCAAAGAGAAATTAGTCTAAAATGCCATTTAACCACTTGCTACTGAGTGAATGGGTATTTAAAATAGAAACATCAATTACAGAGATTTTTATCATCAGTGCAGCATAAACTTTATATCAACTTATTAAACAAGAATTCTCATTCCATAAAAGTTCATAGGATGTAAACAACCAAGCAGCTGGCACCAATGAAAATGCCTATTCAGTTTCTGGACAAAACTGTCAGAAGAACTGATGTAATTCTTTTATATCCTGTGCAGCATCATTGATGCTTCAAACATATTTTTTCCCCTTTATTTGGTAGTCTTTTATTTCTATGTGAGTTTCAGAGCTGGTTATTGAGGGGAGAAATGGTTTATGAAGAAAATGGATACATCAAAGCAAACTCATATAAATTTTTTAGATATAGGTTTATACTTATCAAGAAACACAAGAATACGCAGTGAATCTAGCTAGTCAGTTTATTGAGTAACTTTTTTCTTATTTGAGAAGAACCCCTTTGATATGGGCTCTTTCAGCTTCTAAAGGTAAATGGATTTGTTCAAAGGTTCACACACCTTAAGGATAAAACACAAACCTTTGGAGCAAAACATGTTTTAGAAAACCCAGAGTAAGTATTGAGTGCAGCGCTTTATCCTTAAGGTATGTGAAACATTTTTTTAAAAAAAATTGGTTGCCTTCCGAAACCAATGCAGGATTTTAAAAGCCTGTATGAAAGGGACCAAAGTTCCTTCTACCTAGAGGGAGTGACAAATAATAGTTAGACCTTCTTTATAATTTGAATTGGGTGGGGGTTAGCTAAAGTTTGTTGAATTGGACTGTAGTATTGGAGCTAGCTGTACTAGTAGCTCTGTTTAGGAACTTGTTACAGGGTTAGTGGCTTTGCTACCAGCTTAGAAAAGTGTGTTCACCTCTACTATGCTGTTTGTGTATTTTTAAACAAAACAAAATGTTTAAAAGATATTACTCGTCTTCATTTTCTTTTTCATATAAAAACTGTAGTGCTGCTTGCAGAATTACTCACCTTTTCAGGAGGAGTAACAATACCATTAAAACTTTCCTTCTTAACCTATCCTTAAAGACAGGCTGAACAATTACCTTGAGTCTTCTGTCTGAGATACGTTTAAAGAAAAGTGAACAATAAAATACAAATTTGATACAAGCATAAGAAAACCTCTTCTTTAGCAATAGCAAAATGAATAGCCTGAGTTTTTATTAGCCTGGGTCTTTTTAAAGCTCTGTTCTGAAACGTGCATATTTTCATTATGATCTTTTTTCTAACTTATCTGAAAAATCAAATACCAAGAAGAAAAGGCATTTCTTCTGCCATCTTCTTCTGCACTCCTTTCACATAATTTTACAGTATTTTATATGCTGTTCCCTAAAAAAAGTGTTAATGACTGAGTACTATTACTTAACTGATTCAGTCCTATGGTTCTGCTAAACTTACCCCCCAAAAAACCTTTATATAATATACCTGAGTTTTGTTTCAGGGTCCTTACTCCTTACAAAACTATCCTCAAGAAGATATTTGCCATTTCATATTGAGGAAGGAAGAGGTATTGCTGCAGAACTGTCTAGTCTACTTTCACAGAGATGCAGGTCTTGCATGCAGAGATTACCACAACATGAAACATTAAGCAGTTCTGTTTCTGTATTGGAACTGTCAGCAATAGTCAAAGCCTCCATGTATCCTATTTCCAGTGGGCAAAAAAGTATACAGATGTATAGTTTGCATTTATGTACTGCAGGGACACGCTTGAATCTCGTTAAAAAATGTCACCAAGACATCTGGTCAGCTGTCCTAATCATATTGGGGTTTTTAGACTATGTTATGCCCCCAATATGCTTTGAACATTGCCCAATATGCTTTCTCAGCAGTAGCAGCAGTGTGTCCCCTTTGGTTTCACAGCCCATCCCCAGTGCTGGTTTTATAGTGTCACGTACTGAGCAAAATGAAAAACCACATACTGTATCTTGTGTGTCTGGCTAATGATATTGGTAGAACAACCTTGTGTGATTAGGAACAGGGGACGGAATTGGCTTAGGGTCTAGTTCATCTTACGAACTGCAAAAGAATCAGCTGTCACTTGTGCCATGCAGCAGATGGACAGTTTGCATCCGATTGACAGTCCGGCGCCAAGCCTTTAGAAGCTTTGGCAGCCCACTTGCCATCAGGCAGCAGACTTGATGTCCTGCAGATGGTTGCCTCGGCCATCTTGCATTTGTGTTGTGTGGGCGTTGTTGTGCCTCTGCTCAGAACACAGAATTTTGCTGGTTCTGTTTCAGTGCCTTTGGAATCGTCGCAGCACAACTGTATTGAAAAAAAATACTAAGGGACTACAGTGTCAAATCCCTTGTTCACTGGACTGAGTTTCTTGAATGAACAGATGCATAACCCAGTTGTCTTTTTGGAACAACTGCTTCTTGCCATTGACATTCAAAATCCGAATAATGCTTGTCACAACCCCCCCTTCCTGAACAACAAAAGCTATGCTTATTTTATACTCTCCTCATCTAGAACCTTGACAAATCTGCTTTCCCCTCTTCTCCATGAACCTTAACTGTGTACTTTCTGAATAATCACCAATCCAATTTCTCTGTGATTTCGACTCACCAGTGCAGCCCTCCCTCAGTATGGTTCAAGCCCATCCTAGCTAACAACACAGAACAAAAGAATTTTATTCATGGTGGTCAGGCTAATCTTACTCCATGAATAGCCTAGAGTAATCTGTCAGCAGTGCAAAGCCATGGCTGGAGGTCTTCCAGCATTGCTCTTTCACATTTTGGTAGGGACAGTTAGGAATTCTGACTGGCTCTATTAGGAAGGAGTCGCATCAGCTTGCTGCAGAATGGGTCGTTGTCTCTACTAGGGAGGATAAGTCCCAAATTTTCTGTCCCTCTCTTACCGTCCATTGAATTTCACACATGCAAAAATGTACCTGATAAGGCTTTAGAAACCAAGCCTAGCAGTAAGAAAGAAAAAAAATCCTATGTGATTCCTCTCCCCGCGCCCCCCCCCCCCCCCAGCGCTCTAAGGTAACGGCAAATATTTGGTGGAAAAAAATATATGTATAAATTGTCAATTAATGCACACCGCTTACAGCCAGCAAACAAGAAAAAAATTAAACAGTTAATTAGGGGCTTTTTGAATCATTGTTATATATACGATACATCATTTGCAGGTGCTACAATGGTGAAAGATAACCATTATAATTACCAGTATTCAAAGATTCATATTTTTCCCCATGTAATTGATTTAGGATTATCAGTTTTCTTGTAGTTATACAAAAGGCCTGTCAAGGTGTTTCACACATGTTTGGCTCATGCGTGTTCCAAAAACAAGTCAAAGTGTTGTTATATTTTCCCAAGCTTAGTTAAAGGTACTCTGGAAAAGAGTCCAAGTTTTACCTGGGTTCTTATCTTGATTAAATTACATTACATATTTTTTTTAAAAAAAAAATCTTATTTTTTCTTTATCATACTCTCTCTCTCTTTCTCTTTCTCTTTTTCCTTTGTTAAAATACATCTGTGTTTGTTGACTGCCCCAGATTATATCTAAGTGAGGAGTGGGAGTACTTGCACCTGGTACAGTATATGTAGCTTAACAATACATATCATTACATTATTTACAGCTCATTTTGTGTTATTCAATAGTAAACTGCACATTAACCCTTTGAGAGCCTGCACAAAACTACTCAAGCTCCCCACAAAGAGATCAGTGTCTCTCTCTCTCTCTCTCTCTTACAGCTTGGGGGGGGGGGGTGGAGAGAGAAAAGAACATTTATAGCTGGGTTCATAAACAGGGCAGTGTGTTCATTACAACCAGGATCACTACCTGAGCCTGGATAATTCCTCTCCCAGGAAATCTGTTTCATAATGATATTCTTTACCATGCCACACTTGTACTTCTGCTGATAACACAGGTTACAAAAGGGACTTGGCACCAGAGTCAATTAATGCACTGGCTCTTTAACCTCTTTTATTGGAGTACATTTGGCACCATGGGGACCTACTGTTATGCTGCTGGCAGTAGCAGGACCCAAGTGATGCAATTTCATGCAGCCTCAGCCTTGTCTTTAGTTCACAGAAATAACACATCATGATCTGGCCTCATTAGGCACTGACTCAGCAGCCTCACTTTCACATGACGAGACTGCTAGATAGATAAGAAAGCAACAATAAAAAATTCTCCAGTAGGAAAAGTGAGAAGGGGGGGGGGGTAGCCATGAATGCAGTTAGACAATAGAGTTGTCATATTATTTCCAAAATAGAAGATGAGGAAGTATTCTCATTTGCTCTCCTCCCACTGAGGGAACTCATCTTATAGTATTACTAAGTCTATATTGTCACTGCTATCTTATGAAACAATGTTGAGATATGTGTCCTTTATTTTTTCCCCCAGCATGTATGTGAATTTTAAACTTTTTAAATGTTTTCTTTTTTAATTCTCATCACAGGCCCTGGTTGCTAAATGGGATATATTTTTGTTTTCAGGTCTGAAGTATAACCTCTCAACATGCTACTTTATTGTAACAGAGGCTGGAAGGTGCTCCATTTGGTACCCAAGATGGAATGTAGTACAGACAGCTGCTGCCCACCCCTATATATTTTCCCCACTCAATTTGTATTTTTCTCAGCTAGGTGGAATTTTATTTCTGCCCCCCCCCCCCCCGCATATTGTAAACAATTGGATGTTTGTTACATTTATGAGCACCCATATAGCTATCAGTGCCATCCTATTCAGAGTTATTCTGTTCTAAATCCATTACACTGAATAGGTTTCAAAGCAACTCTGCTCAGGATGGCACTTCTCTTTTTTTCCCATGTATGATAAGAGAATTGTAAATTTTCTTTTAGGAGAACTTGTAATGGAAATTTGAACAAAGATTAGATATAATTTTTTACTGATTTCATCAGTAACTATAATGCAGCCTGAACTAACCACATGCCTGGTCAGAACTGTGCAGAGCTTCAGGATAGCTACCAATGGAGAACTGCGGATGCATCAACTGAAAACAAGCACTGTAAAGGCAAGAAGAAGATTCATAGAATGATAGAGAGAACATTTTGGAACATTTTTGAAATATTTGGTTTAATGACTGTATCCAAAAGTAGCATTCTTTTCATGGATGTAAAGCGGCAACCCTTCTGACTCCAATTATTTCTAAAACACATGGCTCACCATTTTACCATTTGTAAAAATTTTGCACAGACTGCACAATACAGAGTGTATTAATGGCATCGCAAGAACAGAAAGAGACAAGGAATCCATATGGCTATTCATAACCTTTAAATACTCACCAATATCTCAGTTGCTGAATTAATCAGTCTCACGATTATCAGCAATTTAGCTGCATTTTGTTAGTAATTAGCTTGATAAATTAGCATCTGCAATATAAAACTTGACATCTCATTGTTGCCTCCGTTTTATGGTAACTCTGCAAAAAAAATTGCAGCCTACTTGATAATAAAATTATCATTTCTCATATAATATAATAGATAGAAAAACCAAAGTTTGACATGCTGGATACTAGAGGAAAAACAAGCTCCACTTATATTCACTGGGCAAAATATCAAAGATTAGTAGTTCATAATGCAAACTTCAATACTGTTATTTTTAAAAAATAATATTAGGAAGTATTCATTGTGGGCTGCTCTGTCTTGTGAGGAAAATATATGCTCAGTTAATTCTTTTTTCTGAACAAGAAGCTGGCAAATAGACTTTGAGGCAAGGAGGCTGCATGAATGGCAGCTTTAACATTTTATTTTAATGATTCCTTTGACACTAACAGGAATAGTCTAGTAACAGGTGAGAAACTGAACCTGTTCTCAGCAAAGAATCCCTCTTCAGTTGTGATGGACTACTTATTTCTCCGAGCTACATAAGCACAGGATGCCAAGGAACTTCTGTGTGTGTGTGTGTGTGTGTGTGCTTTCCATGCATATTTTCAAAAGGCCTGGGGAACCCTTTTCCCCCAAAAAGCATCTGAAGGCACTCCTATTAAAATTTCCTGTCTTCCCAATTAATGAAAATCAGACTGAGGTACCTTCCTCTAAAAATGCTAAAAATATTGTAATTATCCTGGTACAGATGTGCTGCAATAAACGCAAGATTCTCTGGCATTTTCTTTCAGCCATTATTTTCCTTGTAGAAAACTGTACTAATAGAAACATCCCTATTAATCTGAATCTGAGATATTTCCTACAATGTATATTACCTTTCTGCTGCCTACAACCTCCTGCCAGGATTTTTTTCTTTCTTTTTAGGAGGTGCTTTGAGAGGAATATACCATGAGAACAATACACAGCTGCTGCTGTATAGAGATATCTAATTGTCAATATTGTGGAATTTCTACAGCTTATTACTTGCATTCAGTCTAATTCTGGGCAAATTGCCAGTCACTTCAGGGACGTTCAAGTGAGCCATAATACACGTGATATGGCATCACAGCTTTAAGATACCCGGCTGTTTTGCCTCTGGCCAGGGAATGTTTGTACCAATGCTACTGAGTGAAGGGAGGGGTCTGACTACAAATAAAATAAAATTTGTATTTTTTTTCAAGTGGGCTGCATTTCAAGCCCAGATGTTAGTAATGAAAGATTCAATTTAAGGATTTAAATTACAAATAAATAAAGTATGAAACAGATGTGATTTTTAAGGAAGTTCAAATTATCCAGGAAGAAAAATATCTCTGTGCATGACAAAGTAATAGGGATTGTCTTGAGAGTCTGTTGAAAACAATCTGCCATGCTAGATACCCCCTTAGGACAGGATTGGTTTGGAATGGGAAGGACTGGTGGAGCTTGTCATTAAACAAAAATTGTGTTTAATAAAACTTTATAACCGTGATTAATCCTATGAGGCCCTCAAGGAGTTTGCAGTTTCTGATAAACACATTTTCCTTGTTTGCAATGGTAATAATATTTCGAATTGAATGGAATCTGAACAAAAAAAATCTAAGGGTAAGAAAAAGACATGTCAGGTACAACTTAGGGAAAATTACATTGCCACAAAGGAAAAGAAGGGGCCACCCACAAGCAGAACCTTAGACTGTATAGTGAAGGAGAGCAGAATTACACTCCTCAAGACTTTCTTTCCTTCACTGTAAATCAATTTGTAAAATTTGCAATGAGATTATTTAAGTCCACACTTGCTGCTAAGGTGGCAAAACTAAGAACATAAGAGAAGCCATGTTGGATCAGGCCAGTGGCCCATCCAGTCCAACACTCTGTGTCACACAGTGGCAAAAAAATTATACACACACACACACACATATATATATATATGTGTGTGTGTGTGTGTGTGTGTGTGTGTGTGTATATATATATATATATATATATATACACACACACACACACACACACACCGTGGCTAATAACCACTGATGGACCTCTGCTCCATATTTTTATCTAACCCCCTCGTGAAGCTGTCTATGCTTGTAGCCGCCGCCACCTCCTGTGGCAGTGAATTCCACACGTTAATCACTCTTTGGGTGAAGAAGTACTTCCTTTTATCCATTCTAATCCGACTGCTCAGCAATTTCATTGAATGCCCACGAGTTCTTGTATTGTGAGAAAGGGAGAAAAGTACTTCTTTCTCTACTTTCTCCATCCCATGCATTATCTTGTAAACCTCTATCATGTCACTCCGCAGTTGACGTTTCTCCAAGCTAAAGAGCCCCAAGCGTTTTAACCTTTATTAAAGAGAGCATTAGTAGGCACATTGATGAACAAAAGCTATAGAGGAAGACTCAGCATGGGTTCTGTAAGGGAAGATCTTATCTCACTAACCTGTTAGTATTCTTTGAGGGGGTGAACAAACATGTGGACAAGAAGGACCCAACAGATGTTATTTACCTTGACTTCCAGAAAGCCTGATAAAGTTCCTCATCCAAGACTCATAAGTAAACTCAATAGTTATGGGATAAAAGGACAAGTCCTCTCATGGATCAAAAACTGGCTAATTAATAGGAAACAGAATGAGCATAAATGGGCAATTTTCACAGTGGAGGGTGATAAACAGAGGGGTACCACAGGACTTGGTACTGTGTCCATTGTTCATTAATGATTTGCAGTTGGGAGTAAGCAGTGAAGTGGCCAAGTTTGCAGATGACAGTAAATTGTTCAGAGTGGTGAAAACTAGAGAGGATTGTAAGGCATTCCAAGGGGATCTCTTGAGGATGTGCAAGTGGCACCAGCATGGCAAATGAGGTTCAACATAGCCAAGTGCAAAGTAATGCACATTGGGGCAAAAAACCCTAACTATACATACAAGTTGATGGGGTGTGAACTGGAGAAGACTGATCAAGAGAGAGATCTTGTCCTGGTAGATAACTCACTGAAAATGTCGATAGTATGCCACTGCAATAAAAATGGCCAACACTATGTGGGGATTATTAGGAAGGGAATTGAAAACAAATCAGCCAGTATCATAATGCCCCAGTACAAAATCAATGGTGCAGCCTCATTTGGAGTACTGTGTACAATTCTGGTCACCACACCTCAAAAAAGATATTGTAGCATTGGAAAAAGTCCAGAAAGGGGCAACTAGAATAATTAAAGAGGTAGAACATTTTCCCTATGAAGGTTAAAGTGCTTGGGGCTCTTTAGCTTGGAGAAACGATGACTGAGGGGTGACATGATAGAGGTTTTTACAAGATTATGCATGGGGTAGAGAAGGTAGAGAAAGAAGTACTTTTCTCCCTTTCTTACAATACAAGAATTTGTGGGCACTCAATGAAATTGCTGATTAATCAGGTTGGAATGCATAAAAGGAAGTACTTCTTCACCCAAAGAGTGATTAACACAGGAGGTGGTGGCAGCTACAAGCATAGTCAGCTTCAAGAGGGGATTGGATAAACATATGGATCAGAAGTTCATCAGTGGCCCCTGTGGCAATGCAAACCCAACAGGAATAAGATCAAGCCAAATAATCTCTTCAGTAGAAACTGAAGGTATGTGTGTGGGGGGGAGGTATTTGTTTTAAGCCCAGTGCCATTGTGGCAATGCTGATGTGAAGTACAGAATCACAATCCAACCAATGGAGGTTTTGCAAGCCCAGCACAACCAATTCTTTGTATAGAATGCACGTGCTGGCACTGCAAGCTTAAAAAGGGCTGATCTCAAAGCAGAGTCATAAGAAATCCAGGTGGGTTTCAATTGCAAACTCAGCACAACCAGTTACAATATGCAAAATGCTCAGCAGAACCCAGTGCCACTGGCACTAAAACCTTAAAAGGACTAATCTCAAAGCAGAGTCACAAGAAATCCAAACAGGGGGAGGGTTCACACCTAGCACAACCAGTTACAATATCCAGAATGCCCAGCAGAGTCCAGTGCCACAGGCATTGCAAGCGTAAAAGAACTGATCTCAAAGCACAGTCACAAGAAATCCAAGCAAGAATGTGTGTGGATTTTACAAGCTCAGCACAACTAGTTACAATGTGTAGAATTCCCTGCAGAATCCAGTGCCACTGGCATTGCAAGCTTTAAAAGGACTGATCTCAAAGCAGAGTCACAAATTTTGCAAACTGTATGCAAGAAAATGGGAAGGGAACATGGAACACAAAGGAATGTTGGCAAATGGCGGGGGGGGGGGGGCTCGTGAAACTGACATGATTAGTTTGAAATGGACAAGAGTGTTTCCAAGGCTGGAGATTTCCACCACCATCACCACCTGTTGCTTTGAAATTTGGTAAACCTTTTGTTTGAGTAGAGACAGTTGTTTGGAAGTGAGTGGTCACAAACCAGCATGAACCTCCATAAACTGCTTGAAAGTTCATGGAAAGTTCATGCTTGTTGATCTGCCATGAACTTCAGTTTGCAAACCATGAACCAGCCAAAATTCATCATGAGCTTTAGTTCATTACCCAGTTCATACCCATCCCTTTCTATCACCACTGCTTTTCTCTTCCTCCCCAACCTGAATCATGTCAGTTGTTCCATTCCACTGGTTCTAGACAGCTGGGTCTGGAGACAGGTCAATCAAATCCACCTATAGGAAGTAATGGCCCATTATGACCTGAAGGCACTAGAGGTCAGGTCTACGTATAGGAAATAATGGGACCATTATTTGCTATGAGCATCCAAACTTCACAGGATTCCAGGAACCTGATCTGTGGCCCACCCTCCATTTTCTGGGTGTCAGGATACTATCAGAGATATTAACCTGAAAGGAGAATTGCACCATAGCCCTGAGCCACCAACAGGGCCAATGCCAGCTGGGTGAGTCTGAAGTTTGCAGATGACAGTAAATTGTTCAGGGTGGTGAGGAATGGAAAGCTGGTTAATAATTGTTCAGGGTAGAATGGAAAGCTGGCTAGGTCCTTTTTTCCTTTTAATTTATAGACTTGCATAGCTAACTTAGCATAGTATTTTTCCCCAATGGAACAATCAGGAGAAGGATGGTGGGGGGCACTTCCTTCAAGGGTCTGTAAAACTGAACCATTTTGTCCAATACCCTCCCGACTTGGGAGGGTCATGAGCGGTGTTTCCTCTAAGCTGAGTTAGTGTGAACTAGATCACCGTTTTTTTTAGCCTCTGGCTCATGCATTTATGTCTTAGCTCAATTACCCCAGAGCAAACTAATTTTTGCAGTAGCTCACAACTGTAATGCCAGTAGCTCACAAAGCAGAATTTTTGCTCACAAGTCTCTACAGCTTAAAGGGAGTATTGGTCATGAGCAGGAAGAACTATCGTGTGTGTAGATTTGGTGTCATTAGCTTAAAAAACAACTGTCCAGAACCACAGATTGATTCCCCAATGGGAAATTATGGTCTCAAATTCTGGAATCTCCCCACCACCGCATTAAAAACCAACCTGGAATGGAATCCTAGAATGCTAATAAGACACCCCAACATCCAGACTACTAGAGAAAAATCCCCTCCATCCCAGCTCCAGAATTAAAACAGATTTTGTACTTTGCACACTATTATTTAATATTGAACTCCAAGGAGACAACTGCATGACAGTGTAATATTCTAATGGAAACACATCTGTGATGTTACAGTGTATTATAAATCTGAAGTCTATATCCTTTCCCAAACTGTGCACTCTTCCGTAGCTTATGGAATCCACTCTTTACCATGTGTTTAGGGGTATACAAGAAAAAGTCAGATCTGGGTTGTTATAGTCATTATTAGCACTTTTTATATATGGGCTAATAATGAATACAACAACCTATATTTGTCTTTTTCTTGCGCACCCTTACAATACACATGGTTAAAAAGTGGTTCCCATAGAACTGGGCTGAAGGAAAACCCCTAGCTCAGAAAAGGTTAAATAATACAAATGTATAATATTTTGCAACATCACAAAACTGCCTCTATTACACTGTCATGAAGTTAAAGGGTGAACAATGAATTATAACAAAATATTAAGGATATAAAACCCATCAATTAATGATTAAGGCACCTATTAAATGGCTAATTGTCATGGATGCTCAAACTCCCCCCCACTATACTCATGAAAAGAAAAATGAAAGAAGAGAACCTGTACCATTCATGCAGGCACTGAGCCCTTTGTGTGCATTCAATGAATACCTCCAATTCCAGAGCTGTCCATTTGGCAAGCTTTCATAAGCACTATTTTTTAAAAAATGAATCTGTTGGTGGCAACGATGGGACTTAATTCACTTGTCTGATATATATGCTAGATTGGAACATTTCTGTGGCATACATTTGACAAAAGTTTTAAAGATGCTGCCCTCTGTCCCAGTTGATTCCAGTATGATACAAGCCATTATTGAAGACTGATAGAATAGATTCTATTTGCCAAAGCATATGATATATAAATGAGGTATCTGTGGAACTATCTGCCTCCTATAGTAAAGAACTTTGGAGAAAAAGAATCTCTGAAATAACATACTATCTAGAGTTTAACCACCGTATTTTTTTTCCTACTTAGGAAGGAAACAGATTTAACCTGTTTAATCTTATAGGGAAAATGAAGGAAATCATTCAGACCTCATGGGTATCAAAGACTTGACAGTATTTTCTATTAAATCATGTTCAAAATGTAATGAAACAGTTTATAAAGCATCAGAAACTTAAGAACATGTGAGTGCATGCCAGAGATCCTACTCTCATAAAAAAGGACTAAGGAAAAGCAGTATACATATTAGAATGCAGTGGCCCTGTATTAGATTTGATTACAGTATCAGATGTTGTTCTGTCCCTAGCTAAAAGATATCAAATTCTGAAATAAGCTTTCATCAACATTTTGAAATTTACATCTATTGCTATAAAAATGACTGTATACAAACATCAAACTGCAAGTTTCAGTGTGGGTATGATGTTAACTTTATTGAGGTCACAAAGACTGAGGTCAGAACTGAATGTTATAGCTGAAGTGAAATAAGCACCTGCACTTGAAGCCAAGCTAAAGAGTCCCAAGGTTATGAAGTACCACAGTTGGGAGACAGCAGAAAACACTGAAGATAAATCCGCATAGACAGGATCTGACGAGAAGAAAGGTGAGGCAGTGAAGAGGAAAAGGGAAACTCTCATAGTGACTGTCAGGGGGAAATACCATTCATTACCAGATGTCCAACATTGTTACTTAGGTGATCATAAACAGAAATAAAGGGGACAAAGGCAGAACATATGCCTGACCAGAAACTAGTCTGCCTAGAACTGAGGACCATGCAAGGACCAAGGACAGCAACTCCAAATCCCACAGAAAAATGCTGCCATGCCCTATTCATCAGCTGATTGTTGGGATCCTCCAGTTCTTTAAAATGAATGAAAATGTGCATCAGGAAATTTTGAATAAGCTGGGGCCTAGATTTACTGCAGGTCATGTTTGTGGCCTTGTGGGGAGGGTGTGGGAGGGCAAAGAGGGCAATGGCAGCTGTGGCAGCTCTTGCTGGCAGGGTGGAGAGCTGGGAGAGGGTCAAGCTGCAACAAGCATGGTCCTACCCTGGCCTGATGCTGAGCCTATCTTGGTGGCTGGAGAGGGCTGGGGGCAGCCTATAGGGCCACTTAAGGCACTGCAGCACTCCAGCTGGCCATCTTTGCCACATGGGTTTTTGCCCGCCCACCCTCCCTCCCCTTCTTTCATGTTACCTCAGTCAGTGGGGGGACTGCATGTGGGGTTTATGCTTCTGTTTATTTTCATAACTGTCACAACAAGGATGGTGTCAGCTTGGGTCTGGAGCCACTCTCAGGAGAACTGGCCTGCATGCCCATTTTCCTGAGTATGGGGATCCCCTTAAGGGATCTTGGGCTAAGAGATTCAAGGAGGATTCAATCTGCTCAGCAGTTGCCAGGGGCTACCCTCACAATCAATTACAGGAGAGACCATTTGGTAGCATTCATCATTGTGGGATCCAGAAATATGTCATCACATGATTCTCATGACCCCAGCTGATGGGCTGTGGTGGGCAAGAGATCATCAACTCACAGGCGGGATAGTCAATGTCCAGGATCAGACTGCCCCATGCTGTGCCAAGGCTTTCTACAGCTGCAACCAATAAAGCTGTTGCAATTTATTCCAAGCCAGATTGTGTGTGTGTTATTCAAACCTGCCTCATAAAATGGGTTAATGGGGCACAGGGAATAAGGGGACCCCTTTCACCCTTTGGTGACCTCTCCCACACCCTCCAATTGGTGCTGGGGCTGCAAATAGCTGCCTAGCTGTTACTATCTTTGTAGACCATCTTTATGAGTCCTTTTGTTATCACTACCCTCAATTGCTGAGATTTTTGTTTTTTTTGGGGGGGGGGGGGTACAATGGGCAGTTACACAAGTAGGTTGAGAAAAAAAAATGGGTTGGTAGTATTATATATGTGACCCTTAAGAAATCAAAGCAACCAACCAGCCAGAGTAGTATGTTCCTATTTTTTTAATTAATTGGAAGTCAGAACAGGAAACTTGGAATAGAAATTGAAGGAAAGTAATATTTAAAGGAATGGAAGACATATTACAGGTGGCGGCTGGCTCCAGGTACCTGAATGATACTACACTACTCATAGTCCACAAGGCATTTAATAATTAAAAGATCAGGTAGTATAGCAGAGTGAGTACAAATAATAAACAAAGCACCATCAGACAGGCACCATGTTAGCAGGAATGTGGAGCCAACCGTGTATCAAGCATGTAAATTATGGGACTAAATGAGGACACAGATTCCAGAGTCATGGTCTGACCTTTCTGCCCACATGTTTATTATATTTTTCTCCTTTTGTTAGGCTTTCTACCCCTGTAGGCTTTTTATTTTGGACTTAATGGAGGAATTTTTTTTCCACAGGAAGGAGAGGGACTAGGTTTCCTCCTCCTACTTAAAACTCCATGGAAATTCATGAGTTAGGAATGGCCCTTGCCCATTTTGGAGGAAAAGGGGTAACGGATCCTGATAAAAGAGGAAGTGATAAAACCACCACTTTCCAAGGTATTTCCATTTCAATTGGCAAGGTGGCTGCTGCTAGCAATGAGATGTGTTGGGGAAGCATGGACTACACCAGCCTGATCTAGGAAAGGACTAAGAAGCATATAAATTGTGTTTAGAAATAAATTCAGTTTGAATCCATTTAGGGAACCTCTGACTGCTTTTCTTTGCTGGGTAACCTCGTGCTTGTTTTTCTCTCTTTTAACTTTTTCTATTTTGAATATTCTTTCAATAAAAGCTTTTAGAACATTGCTGGGGTTCTTTATGAGTCTCAGATTGATCAGAAAACTCTCCCCTTGTAATAAAAGGCACTTTGTCATGGGAACTTAAGCAAAGTCCAACAAACAGTTTGGTGGCAGTGGTCTGGGATTACAAATGGAAAAATTTCCAAAAGAAGATAGAACTTTAATCTGGTACTTGCTCTCAGCTGCTAGGACATTGTATGTGCAGTTGTGGAAGCAAGAAAAAATACCAGAGAAATGGGATTGGATTATAAAAGTCATGTCATGGAGTGAAATGGACAAATTAACAAGAATATTAAGAGACTATGATTTAGAAGTTTTTAAGATGGAGTGGAAGAAGTTCAGAAGATACTTAGAAAAAGAGTGGAAAATAAGAGGACATTGGACAATCTTTGATAATGATTAAGTTTTTTAAAACAATAATATAACTTTTGGTTTTTTAATAGTTAAGGGTACCTTTAATATTTGTTTTTCTTTAAGTAAATAACACTGGCGGGGGTCAAGTAACGGGGGGAGGGGTGGGGGAAAAGTAAGATATGGGGTAGGTAAATCTTTCCTTTTTATAAGTTGTAAGATATAGATATAGATTTGCTACCATATGTTACCAATAAAATTGTTTAAAAAAAACAGTTTGGTGGCAGTGGTCTACCAAACCATTACCCCAGCAGGGCAGGTGGGATGGAAGGGAGAAGAAGGAGGAGACTGGATGTATACCCTGCCCTTTACTATCCAAATGAGTCTCAGAACAGCTTACAATCTCCTTTCCCTTCCCCTCCCCACAACAGACACCCTGTGAGGTTGGTGGGGCTGAAAGCTCAGACAGAAACTGGTCTTTCCAGAACAGCCTCTTACATAGCTATGACTGTTACTCCAGCAGCTGCATGTGAAGGAGTAGGGAATCAAACCTGGTTCTCCCAGATAAGAGTCCACACACTTAACCACTACAACAAACTGGCTCTCCAAACAGGAAAGGGCGTCCTGGTTGTTCTCTGAGCAGGTCCGGGTTATTTAAGCACAAACAGGCCAGCATCAAGGTGGTCAGGCAAGGTGTCAAGGTGAGCAATTGCAAGCTCCAGTAGAGCTGTTGATCCCATGATTGCCCAGGGAGGGAGAGGCTATTTATGGAGGCAAAGGCCAGAATCCTGCAGGCAGTTAAAACAGCAGTACTTAGTCCAGCATCGTGTAAAATGCCATGACAGATCTTGATCATCCTAAGGCTCATGGATGAAGATTAGGTCCTGGGCAACCAACCAGGCACTCTACCGCCAAAGCTGAGCTTCTACCTGTCCCTGGTCTCTTCTGCTCAAGGACCTTTCGTGAAACTGGGAGATCCCTGGCAAAAGGGAGGCTTCACTGACAGAGTCGTTTGCGGCCACTATGTCTCGCTCCTGTTCATGAGCCCATTGGGATCCTGATCCTGTGGTTTCACAGGTGGCCTATCTGAGGCTTAGGTGACTGAGGGCCCAGGAAGTATGAGGACTCCTAGGATCTTGATCTCTGCAAGATCAGTCACCACATCCTTATCTTCCAGGAGCACACAAGAATGCAGTTCTCGCTGGCTTGGTGTTAGGGGGTATGCCTAATTTGCAAATGAGTTCCTGCTGCCCTGAGAAGGACTCATCAGGCTCATCTCTGACAAACAAAGTAAGCAGAGGGAAATGAGAATGCTTCTCCATTGGGCCCCAGTCCATTGGGGTCCAGTTCTACTCTGCCTTAGAATAGTTAAGAAACCCTAGAGTACTGTAAACCCTTATCTTAACACCTGGATAATATTCACCAGCAGATCTGGTGTATTCTGATCTGTTTGGTCTTGTCCAGAGCAACAGCTATGATGCAGGCTGACAAGTGCACAATGAAATCGATCCCTCAGGACCATCAATAGTGCATATTACTATACCAAACCTTTAATCAATAGTGCTACAGAACTGCCTGTGGCACTTTACCTTGCCAGTAGTTGTTATTACAGAGTTTCTGTTATAAGCAGTTATGTAGCGGGGCATTGTACTTCTATTGCTCCTTTGCCAGTTTTAACACCTAGCTATTATTCTTTTTTAAAATTTGTGTTTGTTTTAGCAGATCTAGAAGAAAATCACAGTAGACTTTAGAGAACATTTTATTGAAGTATTTACTAATTGTGAACATGTTTATGAAATGTAATAGGTTCTGTTGTGGGTTCTGACCCAATGATTATGGCCTGGTATAGGAAAGGTTTCCTGTGCTCTATGAGACTCTTGCTATTATAATATTAGACAGTGAAAAACAAATAAAAAATGGCAATATCAAGCTCCGTCCTTTTTTCCTGCCAAAATCTGTCATATCTAATTTACTCTTCTCATCTATAAGATTATTATTTATAGACTTTCAATATATACTAGAAAATGATGTGTTATTCTTGTAACATTAAAATTTTATTTGGATTCTGGAAGGGTATAGCTTTGACATGGAATCAATTGGAATTTACTGCTTCTCTATGGTTTACACATTTTCTGCTTCTCAATAACTTGACTTTCCAATGTTTTTCTCATTAACATCTTGTTAATGCTGGGCAGGTGTTTCCCAGTGCAAAGTTTTCCATTAACACAATGTCAGTGGGACAAACACAGATGAGATTGGGAGCTATGGGGAACTGGCACCATGTCTGAAGCTGTACAGAGAAACAGCATGGTGTAAAAATGTGCTTTTGGAAATGCCTGCTATAGAACTGGGGGTAGACACTGACACAATTAAATTTCCCTACCACAGCTACCTTGAGCAAACATTGGTTTTCAGTTTGTTCCTCTCCCCCTTATTTTGCTCAGGATCTTATCTGAATCAGCAGATTTTTAAACACTCAATATATCTTTAAATGCCAATGCACAACAAGTATAGCAGGTGTTTAATTGTTGCTTAAATATCCACATTTTTCACATTTTACAATCACAATTAAAATTAAGCAATAACACCAAAGGAGTTCCGGCATGCAGCAATAATACTTACCCATATAGTGAAATTGATAAGGTTCCAGATATAATGATGCCCATTGTGGTAACCCTGTGGTGACTGATTGCTATTCTGCTGTTAACAAACAACCAAGAAATACTTTATTTTTTTTCTGAATTATCAATTTGTTTCTAGTGTATGAGAACAATGAAAGCCTTAAGGGAGAATACAATAGTTAGTGAGGTATTAAAACAGTTATAACTAATAAAAACACTAAATCACGTTAGATATGCAGCAGTGTGTCATTTCTATTTTAATAAAAAAGTACATTATTCTCTCCTCAAAATTACAAAATTTTATTTTTTCACTCATTGCCGGCATAAACAGAAAATTAAAAAAAGTAATAAATCTACAGTTTCTGGCATTGTCACTTATGTAATTTTCTGTTCCTTAAAAACACAGAATAAAACTAGCTTAAGATGGTCTATTGGAAAAAATTATTTGCATCTATTGTTTTGCTTTGTTGATAGGGAAGATTGGGGAATTGCAAATAAACGAGATTTGATTTTCATAATGTCTCTATGAGTTTGTTATTGGGATCTGTATATGAGTAGGCTATCAAGCACTTTTTTCATGGAGGGAATGACACATACATTATGTTCTCTTAAAAAGAAGAGCAACTAGATAGATACAAACTGCATTTTGTGTGGGGATCTAGAGGTCAGACAAACACATAAACTGATATCCCACTAAAGCAGTTTCTGATACTTTAATGGACTTTTCTTACAGTGTTGTAAGAACAAAGCATATTGTTCCATTGATTTTTGGAAAATATAACAAGAAATTGGGAATCCTCAGAATGGCATTTCATATTGTTTCTATGATGTGCAATTCATACCATATTAATATTTAATACTTTCAGAGTTCATTCTACTTTCTTAACACATACTAGTTTTCCATTGCCCAGAATAAAATAAAGATCTGGAGCTATTTTATCAACTGCATAAAAACACTGGATCACTAGGAAATTTAGAGAGAGATGTGTAGGCAGCACTAACTTAGAGGTTCACATGCTTGACAGAAGGAATTTTCCAGACTTCTTGGAAATGCTAGCTGTTCCAAACATATTTAAATTACTCGTCTATGAAACAGGCACATTAGATACTTTCAGCTATAACATTTTATTTTCCCTCTGTCTGCTATGCCTTGGTAAATATTAACTCCTTCATGCATATCATAGAATTTTGTTGCATCGAAAAAAGAATTGCTATCTAGTGGATTTTAAAAATAAACTTTCACACATTCATGCCTCCATTTCACACATTCACCCAACCAGGGTTTGTCAATAGGCACATAAAAACAAACCAATAAATATTAATAGTGAGCTACTACATTAATATTTTATGCCTACCATGAGTTAGAATGTATAGGTAATAATACATGTACTGAAAGTAGGATTGCCAGCCTCCAGGTGGGGCCTGGAGATTTCCCACTTTTACAACTGATCTCCAGCTGGCAGAGATCAGCTCCCCTGGAGAAAATGGCTGCTTTAAAGTGCGGACTCTATGACGTAGTACCCTGCTGAGGCCCCTCCCCTCCCCAAACCCCGCCCTCTCCTGGATCCACCCCCAAAGTCTCCAGGTATTTTCCAGCACAGACCTGGCAACCCTATCCGAAAGAGAAAAATTTAACATATAGCCAAAGCGTTATTTACCTCTTGAAAGGAAGAGGCACAATTCTACCCAAAATCTCACAGTGCAATCCTAAACAGTGTTACATCCTCAATATTTTCTTCAGGCATTATGTTACATACATCTATGAAAACAAACAACAAATGGTCAAAAAGGCACATTTATTCAGAATCCAGATGATGAGCAATGAAGGCTGGTAAGGCCCACATCTCACATGAACATATAACTGATCTGAGGTTACAAGGATGCACAGCAGCAGCCCTCTTGTTTCTTCTTTAGGTTTTGTATGGCTTTTCAAAACACTAACAAGGAGAGATGACAATTTCTACCCAAATACAGCTGGAAATCTGCATTCAAGTCACCACAGTTTCCACTGTTTAATGGGAGGCCTGTAGTCAGATGTGTTGCACATTGCATATGTTTAAGTATGATAAAAGGAGCTTTAGATTTTTATAATAAATTAAAAAATCACATGGCAATACTGAGAGGTCATATATCACATGTCAAGACATTTGGCCTTTAGCACATACACAGTCCAGCACCATTCCTGCCATTATTACATCAAGTACAAAGCCAGGATTTAAATTCTTAGCATTGCCTACAGTTGTATAAATGTAAACTAAGCAAAATCTAGTTTCAATAAAATGACTCAAACAAATTATCTTTACACTTTGCTCAGAGTATAAAGATCATATATACTTTGTGTGAGAATGTCCATAGTGCCCATATTTGGACCAATACTACTGATGTTTATTCTTTAATACTAGAGGGAGAGGGGAGTACCCTACTTAACATCACTATATTGTTTGCTGGCACTAACAGAGGAACTGAACGCGAACCAGTCATGCTTCTTCCAGCAAGCCCTGCTACTAGCCAAATACAGCTTTACAATTGTTGGGATGAGAAAGAGATGACCGTTCATTCATTCCATGCAAAGAAGATGATGAACTGTGCTGCAACAGAACAAGAATCCATCTTTTCAAAAGAAGGCCATTGAATATTTAGTCCAGGAAAATGTGGATTTCTCAGGTGCATGCAGTATATTGGCCAGCTATCTAAAGCCTTCACATATACACCAGACCTGATTTTTATTTGGCTATTTATTTAATTTAAGACATTGGCATGCCACTTTCCTGCCCCAAAGCAGTTCACATAAAATACCAAAATATCATTTAAAAATGACTATTTTAAGTGTTCTGGGTTTTTTTCTGAACAAATAAATAATGTGAACATCAATACTGTAGACAAAGTCAAACAGAACGAAAACCACATAGTGCATGGCTTCTGCACCACCCTAGGCTGGGAGCCATGGGCCAAGAGCCAAGCGCCACAACTGGCATTCACCTTCACCGCTGGCTGGTCCAGGTTTAAGCACCTGTGAACAGAGGAGAAATAAACTCAGCCAGCTAGCAGAATCTTCTCCACTTGCTCTTCAGACAGAAATTCCTCATGCCCTAATCAGTAGTGTCCCTATTTGAAGAGAGATATATCCAGTCTTCTTGCATGGTATGTATTTAGACAATATAAACTTATACAATTTGCATGCATGCATGGCCAAAGGAAAGAAAACTACTACCTTTCTGTATATTGGAAAATATATTGTTCATTCATTGTGTAAGGGGAACACTTTACTGAACAACTGCCACATCAAAATATCACAGGAAGAACAGGTTGCTTTCTGGTCACCACCTTCACTCTTCCCCATGGTTACAAGAATTTATAATAGTTATCTCCTGCCCCCCAAGATCGGAATGAAGAGTCGGACACAAGGCTTTGGTATAACTTTATTAATCATAATAATCACAACAGCAAGGGCACCCAAAAGTGCGGCCTGGTCAGGGCTAGGGGTCTCAACAGACCACTCCCCTGCCATTCACAGGCAAAAACCCAGCCCCCAGCCGGAGATGTGCAACACAGCTCCCACCAGGCCAGCCCAGCAAGGAGGCACGCCCCAGAGAGCCCAGCCACCAGATGCATGTCTCAGTGGAAGGCACCCTCTAGTTGAGCCTCCAGGACAGTCTGCATTTTCCCCACCCCAGGTCATCAAACCCCAAGGTTGATTATGCCAGACCCCTAACTCCCCAAAAGGAGGATGCTTCATGGTCCTCCCCCAGCCGCATAGTACCCTAACCCAGTAAAACCTGCCAAACCAAACTGACCAACTATTTAACAGCACCTCCCGATAGCCAATTCCACAATCCACTGCTTTGCTATGTAGGGTAGGCAAAAAACACACCCCAGCAACTGCCAATCAGCTGGAGAGCAAAAAATTCCTACCTGGTTCCTCACCTGAGACGACCAGCAATTGCTTACATAACATACAGGGTGGGTGGGAGGGCCGATGGTTGTCCAGACAGCACAGCGAGTGGAGGCTTGGTCATTAAGATGGCCAAGCCCCGCCCCTTCCAAATCGCATCCAAACGGGCTGGAGATCCACTCTTCCCTCTTCAGGGGAGCAAACCTTGCAAACGCAGCCTAGCAACGTTGCTGCAGGCCGCAAGCAATACCTTACCCCCCAAGATATGAATGAAGAGTCAGACACAATGCTTTGGTATAACTAAGGGCCACTTTATTAATCATAATAATCACAAAGGCAAGGGCACCCAAAAGTGCGGCCTGGTCAGGGCTAGGGGTCTCAACAGACCGCTCCCCTGCCATTCACTGGCGAGAGACCCAGCCCCCAGCCGGAGCTGTGGGACACAGCTCCTGCCAGGCCAGCCCAGCAAGGAGGCACGCCCCAGAAGGCCCAACCACCAGACGCACGTCTCAATGGAAGGCACCCTCTAGTTTAGCCTCGAGGACAGTCTGCATTTTCCCCACCCCGGGTCATCAAACCCCAAGGTTGATTATGCCAGACCCCTAACTCCCCAAAAGGGGGATGCTTCATGGTCCTCCTTTAGCTGCATAGTACCCTAATCCACTAAAACCTGCCACCACTAAGGCCAAGTCTCTACTTAGGGCTTAGCACCCATCGGGAAGCCCCAAAGCTACCCGCAGCCCTTGCCAGAGATCCCTCAGGAAAAGCATATTACCCTTTTCTGAGAGATGAACCCCATCCCCTCTGTAGAGGTCAGGAAATTCCGTAGAAATATCTGGATGGGACAAATAGTGGCCCAACCCCCCCTTCCAGAGCCTTCCTAATTTCCTTGTTAGGTTTGTAACGGGCCCTCTCAATAGCTGCAGGGTCCCAAGCACTGCACCAAACAAGGCAGGGAATCATGGCGGACCAAACTATCGTGGTCCCTGGCCACCGCTCCCTGATATACCGAAAATCATCACAGGCCTGCCAGACTAACACCTTGCCTTTAATTAGCCCAAGATCATTCCCTCTCAGGTGAATAATTAAAACCTGAGGAGGTAGGCCCAAACTCCCTTGGAATAACAAAGGCAGCAGCCCGGCCACTGAAGGCCCCGGCGCCCCTGCCACTCGATACAAACATGTTGGCTGAGCCCCAGCTGAGAGCTGACCAAAGTTCTCCGAGCCTGATGTGCAGCCCAAAGCACATGACTCTGGCCACAGACAAGAACTCGGCTCCTCTGGCCAGAAATAACAGCATCTAAAAAAGAAAAAACAGTCAAACAAGAAACCACCACCAGTACCCTTTCCACCAAAAAAGCAAAGCTAGGGACTGAGCAAAGGTCGAACGTAAGACTTGTTGGCCAATGAGTACCAACGACCCAGGCGCTGCATGGAAGAGGAAGGATATCCCAGGGCAGCAGCTGTAGAAGCAGCGCCAATCCTAAAGGAGTGGGTACCAAACCGCACCCTGTACAATCCCAGTTTACCTAAAGCCCGTGACGTCACAGCCCAAAACTGATGCTTTGTCAGTGAGCTACCATTACTGTGACAAAACAAGAACCCCTCCCTGGGCCCCCGAACTGCCAAATAAGCAGCCACATTGGAAACTGGGCACAACTCCAGCTCAGAGCAGGCGCCCAGTTCCAGCATGGTACCTTTTTGACGCTGGTCAGTCTTAGAGCGACGGACAGTAATGACCACCTTACCCTCAGTCAACTTCAGGTCCCATAGCAACAAAGCATTACCAGAAACATCGTTTCTGGACCCTGCCACTAGCTTACTGACTCTAAGAGCCCCGGAAAAGGCTACTAAGGACACAGCATGAAACAAAGTGGCCTCAAAATATGAAGCACACACTGAGCCCCAAACCCCCTTCAGGCCCCTCAGAGTCACAGGGGAAATAGGCTTCCAAGTGTCCAGCCTAGGTCCCACCTCTCTGGCCCATCCCTCCAGCATCTTTCAAAGACGAAAATCAGCTGTTTCTTACTTATAACCCAGCACCTTGCTAGCAAACGCCAACACAGGCAGGCACCCCCTAATAGATCGCACGGTCAGTCCCTTACCTCGTAGGGAAACACAGTAGTGGAGCAACTGCTCCACCGGGAGGGGGCAAACAATGCAATACCCTACCTCAGCCCTAAAGTCCTCAAACTGCCACACAGCACGTTCATAAGACTTCCTGGTGCTGGGCACAATGGCTAGGCCTATCGATCTGCAGGCTTCGGCTCTCCAATCAGTCATAGCTCCTGGGGCACTGGCGCTGGCTCTCAATTGGCATCTGGGGCCAACTGACGAAACCTCTCCATCAACAGATCCAGCAGGCACCAGTGATGACCCGGTTCCAGCAGCTCCTGCCGATGACACCGATCCCTCATCTGGACTGCCAAGACCCATGGCACTGCCAGTGAAGAATGCACCAGACCTGCCCTCAAGAATAGACAGCCTGGTTAACACTCGCTTGGAGCGCCTTTCTAGTAGCCCTTTCCACTCCTACACCTTCAGCAGGAGGCATACCAGACGCTTCCTCCAGCACCTGAAGCCCTTGCACTAATATTAGCATTAACCCCCTCGTCACCCTCCTTATCAGAAAAAGATAGCGGGGCTGGAGGCCTCTTAGCAGGGGCCTTAGGGGCCTTTGGCGCAGGTTGCTTCCCTTTGAACTTGCCAGCCCCCTTTTTTCTCAACATCTTTGTAACACCCCCTGGATAACTGCCCCAGAGAATAGCAACACCAATCTATGAACAGTTAACACCCCCTAAGGCAGACCCACAAAATGGCCTCCTTACAAGGACCTTATAAAATGGCCGCCTTCCCCTGAAGAAGAAAGGGGACCCAATATGACCGCCACCCCACAACCAATAAGTGAACCAAAATATGGCTGACTCAGCTAGAGAAACACACCCCCACCCATGCAGGGAGTCCAAACCCCAAAACCAAAGCCCTTTTCACAAAGGAGGGAGAGAGACTCCACCCCAAGCAATAATGAAAAACCCTCACGATACACCAGCCTTAAAAAGGAGCTTTCAGGCAGCCTTCAACGACCCCCAAGGAGCACACAGCTCCCGATCCAATCTCCAGCACTGAACCGGCCACCGCAGCACCCGGGAACAAGCGGTTCCCATTCCCGATGCCCTGAACGCCGACCCAACACGCAGGGAAGGCCTCTTCAAAAATGCTCTTCAAAAATGCTCCCAGCCTAGCCCAATCGTCGTCCGGACTGCACTGCGAGCGGAGGCTTGGCCGTTAACATCGCCAAGCCCCGCCCCTTCCAAATCTTGCAACCAGGCAATGAAGACTGTATTCAGTGGAACTTCACTGCTGTATTTTTATTTATTTATTTTAGGGAATGGGAAAGTCTCCTGGCTTCACCCCCAAAGTCTCCCGACTCCACCCCAAAGCTCGCAGGTATTTTCTGAGTTGGACCTGGCAACACTACAAGAAAGCCTTGGTTATCTAGAGGCAGGCAGTGAATCCATGTGAGGCTGCTGGCCCTATAAGCCTTTCAGCCAATAAGGAAGTCCCCTTGCTTTTTTTGAAATGCAAGTTACAATGCCACATTGACCGAAACTCTTGGAAACCATAGCAGACATAGGCCTGCATCATGACAGCAAAACATAACCATAAACTATTCAGAGATACATCTGAACAGTTCTTGGGTAGCTGACACAGATAGCAACATATTAACACAAGAACATATTAATTTCATTTAAACATTTCACCATAAATCTCAGGGTGAGAACATCCTCCAAGCAAATGCACTTTACTGTATCAGGAGAATTGTCCTTTCTAGCATGTAGTAACATGTCAAAGGTGCAAGCGTTGCTGCGGAGCAAACAGTTCTAAGTTTCTAGAAAGAGAATTACCTATTCAAAGAGCCCTTTCAAACAGATAACTATTAGTGGTATAAATCTATTAAAATAATTCCTTTCCATGTACTAAGGTTGTGGCTTAATAGAGTGTTACCACATTAGCACTGAATCAGACTTTTGCTTGCCGTAGCTAATCTTCAATGAACACTGAATTAGCATACTGTATTTTTGACTGTATTAGCAAATATTACAAAGACAGCATTATACTCATTATGAACCTAATAACTAGTGCATGACTCAAAGCATTATCATGTTAACACTTCCACAAAGGCCTGCAAAATGGATGCAGCTTCCTAAGGAACCAGAAGCCTTTGTATTATCCTGTCCTTGTCACTTCAAATCCCTCAGAAGAGATGGTTCGAATGTTTAAAGTAACACAGTCCACTCACAAAACAGTCCTGTATCTGATTGCTTGCTTGTTTGAATGTGCCACCTCAGTGAAATCTCTCTCTACATGAAAAATACCAGTGAGAATACTGTGATAGCAAAACTGTAGTCTTTGGCACTTTTGAATTCCCTTTAAGGTTCCAGAGAGAAACATACATGCCAGTTTCAAACTGAGCTCTAATTTTATAGCTAGATCTTAGATGTTTTCTCTCAAATCTTTATTTGAACATATTGTTTGGGCTGCTGGCTCACTGATGACAGACCACCCACCAACTGTAAAGCTGATTGGTTGCTTCAAGGTGTTTTACGTTCAGCAGCTAATGACAGGAGATAGTCTCCTCCTGATCTGGTTGCAGGCTATAATTCTTCAGTGTTTGGAGAAGAAACACCTCTTCAGCTTAGAGGAAGAGACAGAGAGTCAACAGAAAGTTTGAATTCAAGAAGAATTCAAGAGAGAAATTTTACATTTGATAGCTGGAAATTGGAGTACAGCCTTGGAGAAAGTTCACATATTAAATATTATTTGTTTATTTGGGAGAGGCAGGTTGGTGTAGTGGTTAAGTGCGTGGACTCTGATCAGGGAGAACTGGGTTTGATTCCCCACTCCTCCACTTGCACCTGCTGGAATGGCCTTGGGTTAGCCATAGCTCTTGCAGAGGTTGTCCTTGAAAGGGCAGTTGCTGGGAGAGTCCTCTCAGCCCCACCCACCTCACAGGGTGTCTGTTGTGGGGGGAGAAGATATAGAAGATTGTAAGCCGCTTTGAGTCTCTGATTCAGTGAGAAGAGCGGGGTATAAATCTGCAATTCTTCTTTTTCTGTTTAGTTATACCCTGCCTTTTTCCCATCAAGAAAGATACTTTCTTATACCACTAATAGTTATCTGTTTGAAAGGGCTCTTTGAATAGGTAATTCTCTTTCTAGAAACTTAGAACTGTTTGCTCCACAGCAACGCTTGCACCTTTGACATGTTACTACATGCTAGAAAGGACAATTCTCCCGATACAGTAAAGTGCAGTTGCTTGGAGGATGTTCTCACCCTGAGATATATGGTGAAATGTTAATATGGGACTCTGAAAGCAGTGAGATATGTTGTCACTAACTAACTGTAAGACATAACTCACTAACAAGAACAAAGAAAGAATATAAGTGCAGTAACAGTATTGAACTGAAATACAGGCAAATAGTGTTGTAGTGCAAGTCAGAATTAGTAGAAGGAAAACAATGATGATGATGTCTCCTGACCTCTGAGGAGAAGTACCAATGGGCCATTCTCCCTCAGAGTCAGAGGACATCTGTGTGGGCCCTTCCAGAGCAGTGTCCCTTAGCTGGGTGGTCATCATCATCTTCCACTGTAGTTACTATATGCTGTAGTATTCTTATTCTGAATACTGCATCTGCTGATGCCAATGTGTTGATCTTGTAATGCCAGATGAATGTAGAGATGGAAGACCACGTGGCTGCCTTGCAGACTTCCTCAACTGATGCTCTGGTAATTGTGGCTGTGTTGGTAGAAGTGCTGCAAAAGCAGTGTGTAGTGATGCCTCTGAGAATGGTAGGTTTGAGGGGGTGGCAATGCCCTGCAGGGACTTAGCTGTCTTTCAGCCATCAGCCATGTAGAAGGTGATGGGTATCATCTCCTGGATCCAGCCATCAGCAGCACAGGAAGGAGAAGCATCTTACATCTTGAACAGACACTGGCAGCCAGATGTCTTGACTTTTTGTATCAGTTATTTCACAATCTGACTCAGAAACTGGTGAGTATTGAAGAGTTTTGCGTTCTTTTCTGTTCTCACCAGCTCAGAAAATATGGGTTAGGTCAGCATCCAAAACAATCACAAATGAAAAATGGAATTACTTTGTTTATCGATTTCTTGTAGCATGCTAAGGTATATCATATGTTACTGAATTATCACACAGAAGGCACTTTTATGTAGATATATGTCTTAAAACCCAGTGTGTATGTGACACTCTTAGGCAAGTGTTTGTCACTGCGAATGCCTTTGCTTTGACCCACAGCTGGCCATGGGTTTCCTATCAGATATACACACAGTGAGAAGCCTATCATAGTGACAGATTCTGGGGCAGGGGGAGCTATTTTGCATTGAAATACTGTGAGAGTTACTCAGGTCTGAGTTAATTGAAGTAAAAAGGGTTAGACTGGAGTAACTCTGCATAAGATTACATCAACTATATGCATGAATACATTTATTGTGACAAAGTTTTCATTGCTATGGCTCATATAAGTTTATTCCAGAACACATTCTTTTTGTCTTTACGGGGCCACACAACTTTTTTCTCAAAGGTTTTGTGTCAAATGCATATAGAAAAATTCTCCACGTAGGAATCTGGTAATGTGTGAAGCAGACCTGAACAACTTAAAAACAAACATCAGATTTCAATAATTTTAACAATGAAAAAGTAGCAATATATACTGATACGAGAGGTTCATTGCTGTACTCTTTTAATTAGTGTTTGATCCAGTTCAGAATAATAATAATTCCTTCCTATGCTCCCACATACAATAAAATAGCCATGTTGTTCTGAAGTGACTTACATGATTTACATTCTATTGAAAGCAACACAACAGGCCTTCTTTATAACTAAGCAGTGTTATCCCCTTTGAAGCGGATTGATTCAACTGCTTTCATTTGGACCTACTTGAAAAAAACTTCAACTAGATTGTGCCCAATAGTTGTAGTTTTGTCAAACTGAGAAACCCCACATGATGCACAACAAGAGATAAACAGGAAAAGGAAACTGTTTTTATTGCAGTCCTATGGAGAGATACTCCAGTCCAAGACCACTGAAATACACTGATTAGATTCTGCACAGCATTGTAGTTCCAGGGTGGCCATCTTTTGGAAAAGACAGCATGTCCTGTGTTCTTATCAGATTACATCTGGGGTCTTCTTGGGATCTCATGTTTACTATGGTCTTCTTGGGAACTCCTAGTTATTGGATTAGGGAGATGATTACTTAACCTGAAATCTGAATTCAAATGGACATATCTTATTAACTTTAAAAAACCCCCACCAAAGTAACTGTTATAAAGGCTGCAATTTATAATATAAATAAATAAGTCCTTTTTTAAAAAAAAAATCCTAGTATATTCCTACACTTGAGATAATTGAAAATTTCATTGTGGCAGGCTGATTTTAGAGATTCCCCTCATTGACTATCTAATTCATTCCTAATGACATAATCATTGGAGAACAGTAAATGCAGTTTAGGAGGTCAAACAATTTGTCACTAGTTATCAGAAAAAAATAGTGTTGTGCTTTACATATATGTTTCTATTTCACTTTGTAAAAACTGAGACAAGACGGACAAATTGCTTGTTTTGATAAGGGTGATGAAAACATCAACAGATTTGTGAATATGTACTAAAATGATACATCAGAACTCAAATGTAGATCTGATTTAGCACTAAATGAGTATGTTTTATGTTCTGAAAAGGATTGCATAGAAAGCTTACCTTCATGCATTAGGATTCAAACAAAGACAAGTTTCCTTGACCGTTTTATGGTGTACCAAATAAATAATCAGATCCTAGTACTGTGTTCCAGTTACATGTTGGTGGCTGCTTCCAATTCTAATATTTCCAGAGCAACCTGTGAATGCCCACCCTCCATCCACTCAACACCATCACTGCCTCATGTTAACTGCTTGTACAGCTCACAAATTAAATCCTATTGGTTGGAATTTGTAATGCGTGAAAGCACCCAAATAAAACCAGGTGATAGATTCGTTATTGCATTATGGAAAACAAGTGAAAACAACTGTTATGGTAAGCAATCAATATTTTACTGTCTTCCACATTTAATTTTACAAGTATAACTAAATTTCTTTCTTCTAGGCATTCTGTTACAATACTCCAACCATAACTCATGGCTACATTCAGGTAAATTAATTGTTTTCTTAAATATACCATGGAAATGAAGTTCTGTTTCATCTCCACTTATTTCTTTATTTGTTACCTGACTGTTAAAACTCCAGTCTCTATCATGTTCATCATGAATGGTGATGTCATATAAAGACCTCTGAAGAAGATGAACATGAAGCATGCTTCACAATGTAGCGTAGAGTGTAGGAATAAAAGCCAACAAATATCAGATGAGCACCGAGGAATGAGCAACAATGCATGGCTCAAAAAGTAACAGGTTCTAGATAACTCTGCTACTTAGGGTCAAACATGTTTCCAAATTTATAAGCACAGAGAGAGCTTGTGCAGGAGACTCCTTCACAGTCCTCCCTCTCTTCAAGGACATCTGTTGTGGAGATTAGCCTGTTATGGTTGATATTCTTGCACTATCAACGTGTAATCTGAGTGGAAAGCTTTACAGTGCTGCACAGAAATTTAATTGATTTACTGCTGCTGCTGCTACTACTACTTTTACACTGCTCTCCCCATACAGCAGACTTAGAGTGATGTTCAACATTTTAAATCAAGAAACATTAAAAACAATCCACTAATCTAAGCATATAAATAAAATGAAGAAATCTAAAAATAAATATATGAAATACCAAAAAAGCCTAACCTAGATGGCATTACAATACAAATTTAACCTCCAACGGCAGGGGAGAGAGTGAGAAAGCAACTAAATTGGCCAAACTGTTAATAAAAACTTCTTCTGTCCTTGGTATTATAATAATCAGTGGCAAATCTGGAATTAATGAAGTTCAGAAATTGCACCCTCAGTTTGTGTTCCAGTCTGGGAAAGATTTGAAACTACATTATCCAGCATGCTGCCTGAAAAGCAGGGCTTTTAAAAAGCAGGACCACAGTTCTGGTTGGCTTGGCCAAGGCTGCGGCTCAAAAAAAGGTCTCTGGCAGACGGAAGGCACTAGACAGCCATGCACTCCCAGACCATGCACTCCATCCTTTCTGCTGCCTTCAGCCTCCAACAGGCTTGCGAAGAGAGTAAGACACACAGAGCCAGCCGCGAGCACCTCCTCCCAGGAGAAGCTGGGCCTGCCACTGCCCACTCCACTGCACGTCTCTCACTCTCTCTCCAGCTGTGTTGAGGAGTGGGGGGGGGGGTGAAACAAGGTCTCTCATTGGGTTGTGTGAGAAAATACATCCATGAGATGCAGTTGATGGTACTGTACTGTTCTGTGTCAATAAGCAGAAAGTAACCCACTGAACAGGTGATGTCACTTCTGATGATGGCAGGTGGTGTGGCCTAATATGCAAATGAGTTCCTGCTGGGCTTTTTCTTTTTTAAAAAGTCCTGCTGAAAAGAATGTTCTTTAGCATGCTCAAGAGCTTCTATCTAGATCTTGAAACTGTCGCCTACAAAACTTCATGGTCTGCAGCAAACTCACCCTGGTGCCAATTTCCGCTTCCCTTGCCAGATCTTGGAGTATACCACCATGTGGCAGAGCTTGGCTCGGGGCCTATCTGGAATAATATTACAAATATTACAAAGTGTAACCAGTGGAGTCAAAGGATGGAACTCAGTGGAGCTAGGTTTGTCAGCCTTAGATGGTACAACAGCAGAAGAAATCAAGGGGGTGGGTAAAGGGATTCAACATCATGCCTAAACATAGAGTTTTGAGCTAATCCCAGAGAGTCATCCTGACACAATGATGTCAATTCCAGTTTTACACCATAAGTGATGTTGTGCATTGTCATTAATGATACCAAATCACTTCTATTCCCTGCCCACTGACTTTTTGAGTGTTGGTGAGGAGCAGGGGTCAACTCTGGAGAGTCTCCATCTATAGCAGGAGACATGGCCTCATGAATGGAGGCCATGGGCTCAGGGATAGAGCTAAGAATCAAAAGGCAGAGCAAAGAGTTAAGGGGAAGAGCTAACAGAAAATATGAATTCACTCAAGTTGTGCAGCTTTCTCTCTGGTTTTCCACACGGGGAAAAGCATGTGTAGTTTTCCTGTTGCTTCTGCAGCTATCAATACAGTGCAGTAGCAACAGGGCACCAACATAGCAACCATCTACTCCCTGCCATGGTCCCTGGGCTGTGGCCCATTCCTCCTTCCTCCACAAGACTTTTCAGGTTTTTTTCAGAAACTAAATATTATCATGATGATATAACATCATAACAGCCTGTGTAATGAATTTCCAGCTTCCTTTTTTTTAAAAAAAAAGTTTCAAATATCTTTCATTGCAGAGATATAAGGGGAAAGGCATATCTCTGCAACAAAACAGGCTAAATACTTTCTTTTAAAAAGAGGAAAGCAGGGGATTTAGAAAATCCATGACAAATTATTATAATGTTATATCACTATGACGTAGCCAGTTTCAGATTTGTAATAATATGCCAGTTGCTGACATTACACCTGCCACCTTGATCTCTTTTGTCTCGAACTACTTTTTCAATATCTTCCACACTGCATGGAGGATGAGATGTTAAAACCAGCCCTGAGACCCAAAAGACAGGTTTCTTGTACTTGAGAAAGACTGACTGTATTTCCATCTTTAACACAAGCATATCTCTCCTACAACATCTAAGAATAGAGATACTGAAGCCACCCTAGCCAACTGCTATGAAATTATAGTTTTATATGTGGGTGTATATTTCTTCTATCACTATCAGAGAAGCAATTTATATAGTAAGACGGGGGCGTATGAGTCTGTTGATTCCACTGATTTTCCAGGACTTTTCTCTTCCATCAGCCTTGGGTCACTTAGCAGGGTTGGGAGTTGGAGGCACTACTTAGGAATGGTTCCAGTGGCTGAAAGGGGTATATTCGTTCTCAGAGGAAGACTCACCACAAGCTCTATCACCATCAGACATCTCCCAGCCCCATGACACCTTTCATGCCTTGTGACACTGGCCGTGCTTCCTTCTGACTGGGGCACATTTTCTCAGTTCTTCTTCCGAGCCACTGGTGTTGCTGGGGTTTCTGAGAGAGCCTGCCTTTGGCCAGACACATGGTCATGGCTCCACTGGGCCCATCTTGCCTTGAAAGAAACTATGGGATCGTCCTATGCCTCATATGCATGTAGGGGAGAGAGCCTAGTTCAACATACTTGGTGATGTACAGCAGAGCTTGAGAAATGCCTTGTACTATGGCTATACTTCCCAGTATCACCTGTGACCTACAGCCCCAGGAGGGTGTTGGCTGATATTTCAGTTATTTGCTAATGCTGTTTGATAAAAACTGTGAAAGGGCAGAATAGTGGATAAGTACGTGGATAATATAACTAACATGTACATTGTCCAGCCAGCAGAATATACGAAGAAGATTGTGATGGTAGGTTTCTGTGCATAGCATTTCTGCCAGTTATTACACTGTCTCACTATGACCTTGGGGCAGGGGGAGTCTGTGTTCTTTAGGAGGAGTAGCATCAATATACTGAATACTTTCTCTGAGACTACATTTAGAGGCTCTGCAGGGGGGTTGCTTGCTACTGCAGTTTGCTACAGTTTGACTGAACTGTGTAAATGAGTGAGCTTGTCTTTGGACTCCCAAGCACTAGCTAGCCTCCCTGATGTTCCTGCCACCTCTGTAATGCTGCCTGCATTCTTCTTCTAATTCCCCATCAAGCATCACCTCTCTATGCCTACTCTGTTCAGTTAGCAAACGCAAGCCTCTGTACCCACTCTGCTATGCTAACATTCACTGTCTTACTTAAGATGCTAAACAGTTCTAACTATTCTGCCATGTTTCTGGGGTTGCCAAATGTCCTTCTAAGGTTGCTAAATGTGCTTCCCATATTTACTTTGTAAGCAAGAAATTTAACTCTGTACAGAATGCAGATGTTTCTCCCTATATGCCCACAAATTTGCAGGAACAAGAGGGTACAGTTCCTTAAGAGTTAATTCTATTTGGTTAGAAGGATGAATGTTACATCTCAAAATGTGCATTTACAGTATAATTCTAAGCAGAGATATCCCTGTAAAGTTCATTAAAGTCGGCCGGCTTAGAAGAGTGTGTGATGGACAGTTTCCAGTTCTGCCCTCCGGGTGTTACCTCCAGTCTCTGATTCCAGGGTATGTTTGTGAATCCCTAAAGATTCCAGACAATGAGAGACTATGGATCCTCTGTTAGAAAAGAGACAAAAGGAGTTAGAGGGGGAGAAAGGCAATCAACTCCTCTGGTAGAGCTTAGCCAGGAACAAGAACAGGAATAGGGTTTGGTAGTGGGTAGAGAATTCGTGATAGGATTGAGGCAGGATCCAAGGATCAGCTAACATCATCTCCTGAGGACTGGTCTGAGTAAGTATGGGGACTGAATAGGTAAAGTCTACACTTCAAGTATTTCTATCAGTGTGGTAAAGTCAGCAGTGAAGGGACCAGTTATCACTGGGTTTAGTGAGCCTTTTCTAGATGAAAGCAATCCAGCTTTCTCAGCAGGAGAAATAGCCTGTCAGTTCAGTAACCCTGTGGGTGTGGGTGACACTGTAACTATTCTTAAGGGAACTAGAAAGAGATACATTTTTATAAACCATCCTACTTGCCAACTGAAATAAGCCTTTTAACACTTCTATGGAACAGACAATGAACTTATTGTTGTTTTGTTAAAAGAAGGCGTCTGTGTGAGTCCAAAGGGGAAGGAAGAAAGTACAAATCACCTCAGAAACTGGTGCCTCCCCAGATCCACTAGGCAATTTCAGTGAGTTACCCAGACATCTCTATAATTACATTTATCCTTGCTGACTGCTTTCAACAAACCATTTAATAAATACTACCCTTTGCTAGTCAGTTAGTGGAAACTTGGGAATCAGTTGTCTGACTGAGTAGAAAGTTTAGGAGGGGCTCTGTGGGATCTACTGTCAGTTTACCCCATATCAGCCCCTTAATTTGTCCAGGCTCCAGGTCTACAGTGTCTGAGCTGTCCTCCTAACTGTGAAAGAAAAAATCAGCCATGGCTGTTAAGGGAGATGATGGAGAAAAGGGGGTTAAAAAATATCTTTGCTGCCACAGTGAGTAACTTTGTTAAGGATAGCACTGTTAATCTTCTGTAAAATGAGGATGCTTCTCCTATCTTCCTGAAAGTTAACAAATAGAACCCATAAGTGATACAATCCCTAAATATTTCAACCCAACAGAGAGGAAACAAAAGAGCTTATAGCAATAACTATTCTCCCCATTGAAATCGAGATGAACACATGTTATAACATAACACAGTGATGAATAAACATTTTGTGCACTTTGTATTGCCCTTTCAGCAGGACCAAAAAAGTGTATATTGGACCACACTAAATTCAGAACAGGAAAACAATTCATGTAATACATTTTTATTATGGCCAATCAGAATGACACAAAATATTGTGCAGGCTCTCAGATCCATGAGAACCCTTCACCAGGCAGATGATGCTGCAAAACAAAATTCAGAAGTTAAGGAGGAAAGAAACAGATTTGGAGATATTAGATGCTGAAAAAAACCAGATTAGTTCAATTGCTATTGGTATTAGATTCCACCACTTGATCATTGGAAGAATAAGCAATGAAGGAACATCACAGTTGGAACAATGAAGACCAGCAAGATCCAAATATCACCAAAAAACATATTCAAGATGCACAGTTTTCTTTGGAGACTAAGACTGAATGGAAACATTATAACAATGTCTGAGGTAAAATTATGATGGTTTACAAGATATACTAAATTAAAGGCTAAGTATTAGCTTCTAAGTGCAGTCCTTTCCCAGTTTCTTTCATCCTGTTAGCCAGTTAGGTACCTATAACATTAGGAAAAAGTTTCGAACAGTCATATTGATCCATATATAATACAGAAGAAAACAAATCAATCTAATACCTTTGTCCGAGTCAACCAAAGTGACACAGATATTGTGGTTGACATTCTAAACAACTATAGAATCAGTAATGTCAGTGAATAAACTGAAGCTCAGTCTGGAAAAGATGGCAATGTTGATCATGGGCCCTGAAATTCCCTGGGAGCCTCATAATCTTCCTGCTTGGAAAGTCACTGCTGCCAAAAAAACTTGCAATTGTTGATCAACAGCCAACTTTTGCTCTTTAGCTGTACTGTAAAGTGCTTGAGCCTCGTGTAAAGTGTAAGAGCCCCATGGCGCAAAGCTACAGTACTGCAGTCCTAAGCCCTGCTCACGACCTGAGTTCAATACCCAACGGAAGTTGGGTTTTCAGGTAGCCGGCTCGAGGTTGACTCAGCCTTCCATTCTTCCATGGTCGGTAAAATGAGTACACAGCTTGCTGGGGGGAAAGCGTAGATAACTGCAGAAGGCCATGGTGAACCACCCCATAAAAAGTCGGCCGTGAAAACGTTGTGAAAGCAACGTCACCTCAGAGTCGGAAATGACTGGTGCTTGCACAGGGGACCTTTCCTTTCCAAAGTGCTTGAAGTCCCCAACTTGTGTCTATTCCCAAATAATTTAAATTCCCTAATGTCCTGGCATAGCTGGCTCTGGTGGTTAGAGACTTTTGTTGTTGTTCAGTCGCACAGTCTAGTCCGACTCTACGACCCCCTGAACAAAGTCACGCCAGGCCCTCCTGTCTTCCACCATCCTCCGAAGTCTGCTCGAATTCGCGTTTGTTACATCAGTAACACTGTCCAGCCATCTCATCTTTTGCTGTCCCCTTCTTCTTTTGCCTTCTGTCTTTCCCAGCATCAGGATCTTCTCCAGTGAGTGCTCACTTCTCATTTGATGGCCAAAGTATTTGAGCTTCAGTTTCAGCATCTGACCTTCCAGGGAACAGTCTGGGTTGATTTCCCTTAGGACTCACTGATTTGATCTTCTTACAGTCCAAGGCTGCACGGCCTTGTCTCCGGGGGCCGTTTTGCCCCTTCGTAAGGAGGAGGAGCGGGCAGGGCATTACAGGAGGTGAGGGCGGAGCAGGCACGCCTTAACGGCTGTCTCCGCTTCTGCCTCCCAGTCTTCGGCTCATGCTCAGGTAGCGGCCCCTTGCGGTGGCTGGGGTTTCCCTTATCCCTGGGGCCCATCTTACTCTTCGGTGCCTGCTAAGGCCTTACCTTTTGGTGATCTGGCTCTTCCCTTAGGGGATCACTTGTTGCCAGCCACCAAGGATAAAATATTAAAGGGTGAATTTGTGGACCTTTTTTCTCTGCTCTACGGAGAGCTTGAGAAAAAGAATAAGGAGGACCTTGATGATAGGGAAAAGGAGAAAATCAAACAGCGTAAAGTTGATAGGACCTGGGCAAATTGGGTGCCCAGTTTCATTATTTATGTTGGAATAATTTCCAGGTCTCATCCATGGAGGGCCACTTCCCTTTTCTGGTATTTTGCTGTCATATACAAGAGCTACACCAGCTTTAGTGGCCCTGCCTGGCTTCAGTACGATGAGGAATTCAGGATGACAGCCACCTTGAACCCATCCCTTCAATGGGATCAAATTCAGCCACAGTTGTGGCTGCAGGTTATGTCTCCAGTGAGACCTAATCTCGGAGATAGGTCAGACAGCGGCCATGTTGTGCAGCGCACAGCCGCTGCTTCTGGTTCCCATGGTAATGCAGGGCAGGCAGTTCCCCACTTGCTCTGCTGGGAGTTTGGGTCGCAGGGGGGGTGTGGAAGGGGAAACTGCCCATTTAAGCACGAGTGCCCTCTGTCCGGAGGGTCTCACTCCTTTACGAATTGTTCCCGGGGTAAACCCAGGAGGGGGCTGTGCAGGCAGGGCTCTGGTGGGACAAATAAGCCTTTTGGAAAAGCACCCCAGCCCAATAAGGATGACAATGCTTGAGGCCTGGCTCTGTAATTATCTTAAGGTTGAGGATAGAGTTTACTTGTTCAACGGTTTTAAGTTCAGTTTCAGAATTCCTTGTCAGGGACCCAGAAGGCCTTTTATGTCCCATAACCTGAAGTCAATTACAGGTATGGAACATATAGTTCGACAAAAAATAGGGAAAGAATTGGCTGAAGGCAGGGTGATTGGTTCATTTCCTGCACCTCCTGTGAGTTCTCTGCGGGTCTCTCCTTTGGGCATTGTGCCTAAAAAGACCCCAGGAGAGTTTAGATTGATCCACCATTTATGTTACCCTCATGGGGAGTCGGTGAACAATGCCATACCCAAGGTATTGTGCACTGTGCAGTACACATTTTTTGATGCAGCGGTTTGCATGGTGAGGCGCTGTGGGGTGGGTGCTGAGTTGGCTAAATATGATATAAAGTCTGCCTTTCGCCTTCTCCCTGTTCATCCTTTGGACTTTGAATTGCTGGGTTTCCAATTTGATGGGCAGTTTTACATGGATAGGGCCTTGTCCATGGGGTGCTATTTCTTCTGCTGCGTTCGAGCGCTTTAGCTCTTTTTTAAAATGGGGTCTGTGCTGTAGGGCTGGTTTAAGCAATGTGATGCATTACCTTAATGACTTTTTGTTTGCCGGTCCCTTGGGCTTCGGCCAGTGTGCCCGCTTGCTGGTGGCCTTTACAGCACAGTCTGAGGAGTTGGGCATCCCCCTAGCCTATGACAAGACAGAGGGTCCTACGCAGCAATTGACATTCTTAGGTGTTGAACTAGATTCCTTGCAGGAAACCTCTTACCTCCCAGGGGAAAAAATTTTGAGGCTCCAGGGGCTGGTTGCCCAGTTTTTGTTGCGGGGGAAGGCAACCTTGAAGGAGTTGCAGCAGTTAGTGGGACACCTAAACTTTGCTTGTAAGGTGGTCGCACCTTTACTGAGGACGCTGTGTGATGCAATGGCTGGTCTACGCCAGTCACGTCACAGAATTAGGATTTCCAGATGCATACGGGAGGACCTCTTCTTGTGGCAGGAGTTTTTGACCTCATTTAATGGTGTCTCCTTTTGGAGGGAGGATTTGAGGTTAGAAGCCGAGCTTCAAATTACATCCAATGCTGCAGGGTCCTTGGGATTTGGCATCTATTTTTGCGGACACTGGTGCGCGGAGGACTGGCCTATGGAATGGGTAGATGCCTGGTGGACCAGGAACTTGACATTCTTAGAGTTCTTCCCGATCTTGGTGGCTGTTTGGTTGTGGGGAAATGAGTTGGTGGACCACACAGTCCACTTTTGGTGTGACAATTTAGCTGTGGTGCATGACATCAATTCCCTCACTTCTAAATCACCCAGGGTTATGAGGTTAGTTCGGGCTTTCACACTGCAATGCTTGCAGCGGAATATTTTATTTTTTGCCAGGCATTTGGGGCCGGTTGTCTGCTTTGGCTTTTGCCAGTAAAGCCATGGGGTTACAGGAACTGTGATTTCTGCATTTTGAAGGTGCTCAAAGGGTGGGCCAGAGAGGCCGGGGTTAGGTCGGATGCAAGGCAGCCGATTTCACCCGTAATTCTTAGGAGTTTACGATCAGTCTGGGGCCAGGTGTGTCGGTTGGAGTATGAAACACTTCTCTTTCATGCTGCCTTCCTGATGTCATTTTTTGGGGCTCTCGGGGTGAGTGAGCTGGTAGCTCAGTCCAGAAGGGATGTTTCTGGAAGGGCCTTATTCGCCCAAGACATTCGCATTGCTGATGGAGCGGCATATATCACAGTGCGTCGTTCTAAGACTGACCAGTTGCAGCGGGGGATCACTATTCGTTTGGGTGCCTGTTCCGAGGGGGAACTGTGTCCTGTAGTGGCTTTAATGCACTATCTAGCTGCCCGTGGTTCTGGGGCTGGTCTGTTGCTCCGGCATGGGGACAGTAGTCCCCTGACAAAGCATTAGTTTTGGTCTCTGACTGTTAAAGCTCTCACCAGGCTTGGCCTGGCAGGAGTTAAATTTGGCACTCATTCTTTCCGCATAGGGGCGGCTTCTACAGCGGCAACTCTGGGGTACTCCCCACCATCCATTCAGAAGCTTGGTAAGTGGTGTTCCTCGGCCTATAAAGGCCATGTCTGCCCTCTGGCGCTGCAGTAACTGGCATCAGGTTATTGAGGGTGTGGTTATTCACTGTTTTCCTCTTTTCTCAGGTGCTGTTGTCCGTGGGGAGAGACAACGCATCCTTATATGCAGGCACAGCTTCATGTTCTGGGCTACCCATAGGGCCAGGAGGACTTCAGCCGGGACACAGCTGGTGCTCAGCAAGTGGGCTACCATAGAGTGGCGTGGATGGCAGGGTCTCCATTGGTCGGGCCTGTTGCCCTTGCTTTTTGAAAACGTTCATGTTTTGCCACCACATATTGTGGTGATACATTTGGGAAGAAACAATCTAAGCTTGCTCAAGGGTAAGCCCTTGTGCTGCAGGCCAAGGATGACTTTCGAGTCATTAGGAGTTGCTGACCTCAGGTTTTGATTGTGTGGTCGGCCATGATCCTGCGCCATGTATGGCATGGGATCCATGGGCGACTGAGAGAGCTCGCCGAAAAGCCAATTTAGAAATTTAAAAAGCCCTTGAGGGGGGGGGTTGGGCCACTTTCTCCCTCATCCTGGGATCCGTGCTGATTACACGGATTTATACAGGATTGATGGCGTCCATCTTTCCGATAAGGGAACAGACGCTTTTTTGGATGACTTAAAACTTGGGCTTCGGGAAGTGCTAGGCATTTAGTGAGTGCAGCTGCCTAATCAGAGGCTTGGCCTTGCGATGGCTGGGTTTTTTGCCTAACTTCCATTATGCAGCTCGGTGAACACCAATAGCACCCCAGTTTTTGGGCACGGGGTCTAGCTAAATCATTCCTGGTATGTGCGGACTAGTTGAGTGATGAAGCGGACTGGCTCGGGTTTGCATGGATTGATCCACCCTTCAGCCATGTGGATGGGGGCTGGAACTCCAGAGCATAACCTTTGCTAGGTTGGCCAATTATGAGCCATGCATTTTGGCTATACCTAGGGGCAGGGTGGCTCGCCCGTCATGCAGCAGGGGAGGGGTATTTTGTCCCCTGGCCCTGTCGTGCTGCCTGTTATGTTTATAGCCCTTGTTGTTAATTTAATAATAAAGAAAGTGGCCCTTAGTTACCCAAACCCTTGTGTTCGTCCCTTCCTTCCGTCTGTGGGGGCAAAATCTGTACCTAAAATGAGAAAAGGCATCAGTAATGTTATGTATTTGGTATGTTATCATTGTTAAGGCTTGAGCTTGAAGCATGCTTCTATTACTCTCCAGGATCCTGATGCCTACATTATGATTGGCCATTCTCTTAGAACCGGCCAGATATGACATAAGGCATTTCTTTTAGGAAATGCAAATGAAGGATCCTGGAGAAGCAATAGGAAGGATTGCCGCCAACTCAGGGGGTATGTGCTACTCAGCTAAAGTGTATATAGTTCGCTGTGTTGCCTGTGGTGTTGTGACTGTTTCTTCTGGAATAAACTTGCTGCTTACATAAGAGCTGACTGAACTCACATTACAATAAGTAACGCCACTATCCAGCTCAGAAACATGACATACCACTGGACAGAATGTTATGATGCAGTCACAAAAGGAAAACCAGTATCACAACTCTCCAGGATATAGAGGGCTGAACACTGAGGACTCACCCAATGGCCAAGATGTCATAATAAACCTTAACTGAAGAATCTGACGACCCACAAATGCACTACCACCTAATCAGGAAAATCCCAGAAAGTTGAGGTCTCCAGAGATCAACTTACATGCTACTCTGCTGTTTACTTCTGTATGCACTAAGTTCCCCTGAAATATATTCTAAAAGAGTTGTTCAAGGAACCAACTTCAATAAAGGTTTTCAAGTGGACTACTGCACAGCCTCCAGCTCAGATTTTGGTGAAAGTTAAACAAAACTCCCCACCTGAGCATAGAACAATTAGTAATATAGAACCAACCAGGGCTTTTTCTGTAGCAGGAACTCCTTTGCATATTACCTCGGTCACCTCGAGGTTGGACTACTGTAATGCCCTCTACATGGGGCTACCCTTGTGTCGGACCCGGAAATTGCAGTTAGTGCAGAATGCCGCTGCCCGGCTGTTATTAGGGCTCCCAAGATGGGAGCACATTCGGTCGGGGCTTCGGGATCTGCACTGGCTGCCAATAACATTCCGAGTCTGGTACAAGGTGTTGGTCATTACCTTTAAAGCCCTATATGGCCTAGGACCTGCCTACCTTAGGGACCGTCTCTCCCCACACGTTCTTCAGAGAGTACTACGATCGGGTTCACAAAACCTGTTAGTAATCCCCGGGCCAAAGGAGGCCCGCCTGAAATCCACCAGGGATCGGGCCTTCTCGGTAACGGCGCCTTACTGGTGGAACCAGCTGCCGGAAGAGGTGAGGGCCCTGCGGGACCTAGGGCAGTTCCGCAGGGCCTGTAAGACAGCCCTCTTCCGGCAGGCCTACAACAACTAACTAATACTGAGAAATTTTTTGGATGGAACTAGAATGCATTTAATAGACCGCTGGTTTTTATGTTTTTATGTCTTATTAATTTATTGTTTTAATCCTTATTATGTAAATGTTTTTAAGCTAAATTTATGTAAGTTTACTATGTTGTAAGCCACCCTGAGCCACTTTGGTGGGAAGGGCGGGATATAAGTCAAATATAAATAAATAAATATTAGGCCACACCTCCCTGATGTAGCCAATCCTCCTGGAGCTTACAATAGATGCTATATCAAGAGCCCTATAAGCTCTTGGAGGAATGGCTTCATCAGGGAGGTGTGGCCTAATATGCAAAGGAGTTCCTGCTACAAAAAAAAGCCCTGGAACCAACCTAAACACTCAGATATGAAATGTCACCACCCACAGATAGGAGACACTTATATAGCCTTTTTTATTTATCCAGTGGTGTCTGAGTTGATCTGGATGTTGTTCATTCCATATTATATGGGATCAAACTCCCCTCAAAAGATCAGATGCTTTTGTTTCAGAAAATACCAATGGCCAAGAATACTTTTTTATATAAAATGATGTTAGTAATTGACCATAGAGAATAATTTACTCATGTCTAGATAAACTCCAAGCTGGACTACTGTAATGCAAAGCTTCCTATGAGGACTCTTCAAAAATTTCAGTTAGTCCACAGTGCAGCCAACCACTTAAGTTGCGGAGCAAACCAACAGAACAGGGGCTCCCAGGCTTGCTGAATCTTGGGAAGAATGCCAATCACAAAATTCTGCAAGGTTTGTATGGTAGAAAAAGCTGCCCTTTCTCTTGTACCTCCATCTGAGGCAGGTCTCTGAGCCAACTCTGTCCTTAATCCCCGGACATTTTTTTTTTTTAGTAAACATTCAGGGACTGAAGCCCACCACTGAAGTTTAAATTTATTTAAATCAAAGTATTTTATCTGTTGCTGATGTGTATTTTACGGAGTGGGGTGGTTTGGAGATAGTGTTGCCAACTTCCAGGTGGGGCATGGAGATCTTCTGCTAATACAACTGATCTTCAGACAACAGAGATCAGCTTCCCTGGAGAAAATGGAGAGTGGACTGTATGGCATTATACCCTGCTAAGGTTTCCGGTCCCCAAACCCTACTTTCCTCAAGCTCCACCCCCAAAATATCCAGGTATTTCCCAACCCAGAGCTGGCAACTCTATTTGGAAATTGAATTTTTAAATGTCAATAGCAATTTTATACTGTTTTAGAATGGTTTGAGTGTTTATGCTTTATACCAGCGGTGGCCAACGGTAGCTCTCCAGATGTTTTTTGCCTACAACTCCCATCATCCCCATCCATTGGCCATGCTGGCTGGGGCTGATGGAAGTTGTAGGCAAAAAACATCTGGAGAGCTACCGTTGGCCATCCCTGCTTTATACTGTTCTGATGCTGTTGTCCTACAGCAGGATATAAATACCCATGAGCATTGGGTTACAGTATAGAAAAGCCCTTACAGGAGGATCCAGAGACATTTGTGTTAATTGTGTTCCCATTGCTGCTTCCACTTGTGCATGCAGTCCTTCCCTGTTCAGAGACTGTAGTAGGAAAGACTGTCTTCCTTACGGCAGGAGTCATTTTGTAGAAAAAGAGGTGTCGGAGCTCATTAGCACAACTCATTTGCATAACTCATTTGTATATGCCACACACCCCTGACATCACTGGAAGGTGTACTAAATTTTATCAGCTCAGCATCTACCTTAAAATGCTTCTTGAATTATAATTGTCATAATAAAACCTTACTCCCATTATACTTTTTAAATTACTTTCTTCTATGTGGCCACAGTGGCATGATGAAGATTTCCATCTGTCTGCTTTATATGTTTTGGTTATTTTCCCATTTTTTGTGTGGGGGGGAAATATTAGAAAGTTTGTCAAATATTTCTAATTCTCACAGGGGGCTTGAACAATGGAGTGCAGAAGCATTTTTTTTTGGGGGGGGGGGGGTAAGAAAGAAAGAACACAATAAAATTCAGAGGTTCTGGAGCTCCACTGCTTACAGGTCAGCTCTGTTGAATTACAGCCAACATGTTACACTCAAATGTGCAATTGTACGTATCTTTATTAACTGTAGTCAAATAATAAAGGTTTGCACTGCTTCTTGCAAACAATGACTAGGCTTGAATTTGGGGAAACTTCCAGAAGGAACACCCTTTTTAAAATGAGGAACTGGAAAACTACAGATCTGATACCACCTGTACCTTGTTAGATGCCCTTCCCTCACTACAAGTTGCATTGATGATTTACAAGAAGGTAAAATGTAGAACTAATTTAACTGTATTTTAGTCTGTCTTTTCATAAAGTGAGTTCAATGTGTATTTGGCACTTATTTTTGTAAACGTGTTGCTTATTTTTGTGATCTATGGCTCATTTGAAGCATAACATTGTGTTGTTAAAGAAGTCTCATTTTGCAAATCTCCCTGTAATTTTCCAAAAAGCATTAGTTCTAAACCATTAGATCTAAAAGGAAAAAAAAATAAACTGTATGATAGGAAGGAATAATGCACAGGATAGATTGGGGGGTTATTCTTTGTTAACTTTGTTTTTCTTTGTGTGTGTGTGTGTTCACACATATGCAAAGATGTGGGGAAGAAAACACAAAGTGGACACTGGATAGGCTTTGTAACTGCATATATCTATCCTTTTAGTGAAATGAGGGTCAAAAATAAATGAATAACAGCAGGACAACTGAACATATAAGCCATACAAACTACTTCCCTATTTAAAGAACATAGAAGAGCCTTACTGGCTCCAACCAAGAATGTAGAAGCACTATCATTTCACAAGCACACCAAGACCCATTTGTAATTCTCAGCTTCAGTTTTTAAAGTACATTTCTTTGTCTGTTTCCAAAACAAGAAGAATCCTTGCTCTGAATGCCAAAAACTGCAAACACTCAGCACATGCCCAGAGTATTATTCAGAGTGCACTGTGGGCATTTGCAGCGTGCTTTTTCCTTCTTACAAAGTAACCACAAATCTCTGTCTATGCTAGGTGATTTTCTAGATTGGAAGGAGTGATCTGGAGGCACTGTAACTCTGGAAGCTTCCATTTCAGCAATTAAAGCACTGATTAATATCCATCTCTCTTACCGCTCACTTTTTCCAAGAGAATTTCCAGCACATAAGGCCACAGACTTATTTTGTGCAGCATCTCCTGAAAAAAGAATATAAGTACATGAGTTGAATTGTTGAAGTGCTCATCATATAGGCCAATCACTTTTTCCTGGATAACTGATGGCATCTGTCAATCACAAACCCCAAAAGCATATTTGTACATTTCAGCTGTTTTAGAATTGTACTCTCTGCATCTTCATAGCTCTACATGCCTATATAAAGGCTAATCTTTTTTAAAGATTTTTTTAAAAAAAAAGAAATAATGAGCAAAACATAAGATAAAGTTTCTCAAGAAAATGTACAATATTTTACAGATTGAATAAGGTAAAGATGGTACCACACTGATCTCCGTTCTACTATCTTTCCCCCTTCCCTCTCTTCAATGAAACCTCAGTTCTTCCCATACACTCTATTTGTGAAGGAGTTCAGGGTTATGTGTTTCTACTTCTACATCACTGTCATTCCTCCTACTGTTTAGAGGCCCATCATTTAAGAAATTACTAGTAATGAGGTTATAGCTTTATGAAGCTTTTGCACTTCGTGAATTGCAACATTTATTTACTCAGATAAGTCTATGTTAAACAATTGTTGTGAACATTACACACACACATCAGTGTTCCCTCTAAGCTGAGTTAATGTGAGCTGGCTCACACATTTTTGTCTTAGCTCAGGAAGGATGGCCACGGGGCAAACTAATTTTTGTAGTAGTTCACAACTTGTCATCACTCACAAAGTAGAATTTTTGCTCACAAGACTCCACAGCTTAGAAGAAGCATTGATGTAAACCTATGTGGAGTATGCTCGAGCACCTGGGATTTAAAGCCCAGTTCTTCTAAGTGGACTTTGAAGGACCTAGAAGCATATAACTCTTCTTAGGATTGCACTGTAAGTAATCTTTCATCATATCAGGTTTCAAATTGATTTCTGATAGTACCTCTGTCCTGGGTTTACATGCATCTGGATTTAGCCTTCAGGTTTGGGAGCTCATTCTCAGAGCACCAGGTTGAATCTCAGGGCCATCTGCTAGTCCACACAGTTGAAGGCTTCTTCTAATACTTCTAGGTATGCCTATTCAGTGACATTGCCAGGCCCCATCCCATGACATCATAAGGCCTCACCCCATGAATATCAGTGTTGTGGATTGTGGGAACAAGGCAACTCTACTTTCTCTTCAGTATGTTCTTACACTCCTTTCACCATAGAATATTTAGCTACATACATGGCAAAAGGTTCATCTAGTCATAAATTTTGTTTCACGTAGTGGCCACACCCCTACAAAATGCTAATAAAAAGTAGGACACAGAGGCTACACAGCAAATAGTATTCTTTTAAAGCCATCAAGACAAGTACCTGCCACTATATCCTGTGGCAGTGAATTCCATAAAGTATTTCATTTTCATTTCATTTTATTTATATCCCGCCCTACCCCACCGAAGTGGGCTCAGAGCGGCTTACAACACAGAAATTCTAACAATAAAATTCAAATTTTAAATACAATAACAATTTATGTAATTAAGAGATTAAAACATTAAAATACATTAAAAATCAGTACATCAATCCAGCACTATGCTATCTATCAACTTCCTTCAGTATTTTGGTAGTTTTGGTGGTTTTGGTGCCGGTCAGTTATAGGCCAACCGGAAGAGGACTGTCTTACAGGCCCTGAGGAATTGTCCAATATCCCGCAGGGCCCTGACATCCTCCGGTAACTGGTTCCACCAGCAAGGGGCTATTATTGAGAAGGCCCTGTCCCTGGTTGACTTCAACCGGGCCTCCTTTGGCCAGGGATTAAGGGCAGATTTTGGGGGCCAGAATGCAGTACTCTCTGGGGAACATATGGAAAGAGACGGTCCCTAAGGTAGGCAGGTCCTAGACCATATAGAACTTTAAAGGTAATAACCAGCACCTTGTACCGGACTCGGTATATTATTGGAAGCCAGTGCAGTCCCCGAAGGCCCGGCTGAATGTGCTCCCATCTAGGGAGCCCTAGTAGCAGCCGAGCGGCAGCGTTCTGCACTAGCTGCAACTTCCGGGTTCGACACAGGGGCAGCCCCATGTAGAGGGCATTACAGTAATCCAACCTTGAGGTGACCGTTGCATGGATCACTGTTGCTAGATCGTCCCGCTCCAGGAAAGGAGCAAACTGCCTCGCCCACCTAAGATGAAAAAATGCAGACTTAGCAGTGGCTGCTACCTGGGCCTCCATAGCTAAGGCAGGCTCAAGAAGTACCCCCAAGCTCCTGACCCTGTGCGCCTTTGTCAGTGGCACACCGTCAAGAGCTGGAAGGGGAATTCCCCCCCCCCAGACTGCGGCGACCCAAGCAAAGGACCTCTTGTCTTCGCTGGATTTAGTTTCAGCCTACTCAGCCTGAGCCATCTAGCCATGGCTTGTAATGCCCGGTCCAGGTTTTCTGGGACACATTCGGGCCGGCCGTCCATTAGTAGATAGAGCTGGGTGTCATCAGCGTACTGGTGGCAACCCAGCCCATGCCTCCGGGTAATCTGGGCAAGGGGGCGCATGTAAATGTTAAATAACATTGGGGAAAGAACTGCCCCCTGAGGCACCCCACAATCCAGCGCGTGCCTCTGGAACAGCTCACCCCCAATCGCCACTCTTTGTCCCCGACCATCAAGGAACGAGGAGAGCCACTGTAAGGCCAACCCCAGAAAGTCTAATATCCTTTCTGACAATTCCTGAAGGGAGTGAACAATAATGCCTAGTTTAGAAACTGGCCTTTTGCAAAATATCCTTTTGTAAAAATTTCTTTTTGTAAAAGGAAATGAATGTCCAAGTTAATTTTATTAGATTTCAATTTTCTATGTAAATTAATCATTTTTAGATGGAAAAGCAAAAGTCCAGAAATCTTGTCTGTTCACCATTGCACTTTGTTATCTTGAGTGTGGATTGTTCATGAGACTACTGGTTGGTACGCCTTGTGCAAATTCCCCAGAATGCTTCCCTAAAATCAGCGGAAGGTGGTCCCCTAATCAACATGACCTTGATCTGACTTCTAAACAGGCATAACACACAATTGTTCCATTTTACCTTGTTAACATCTCAGAAGACTGGACAATAACAACTGCCACATTTTATCTGGACAATTAATTTGGATGCTGGAAGGCAGAGTTCTTAGTTATAAAAGAGAAAAAGTAGGAAACAGATTGTTTTATCTTACATGTAAATTCATCTCAAGTTATGCATGTGTGCTGAGGTTTGAAAACTGTGTATGCTTCCAAGTGTATGAAGTACTGTGGAATATTAAATATACATGAAAGGTATTAAGTCCTCCATAGATCACTAAAAACATTTTCAACAGAACAAAGACACTTCAAGCCTTAGAGTTGTCATCTTGTTTCCTTACACAATTAAGGGAATGTACAGCCTCTGTTGTCTTCTTTCCCCCAGTTCCCTCCTTGTGTGCATTTGTGTCCTTTATTCAGGAGATGAGTGATGAGCATCAGAAGGCAAATCATTAGGTATATTCAAGCAGACATTTTGATAAGTTCTGTAATTGTTGAAATACTGGTAAAAAAAAAAGAGTAAGGGCTTCCTAGGCATTATGCTTCCAAGTCCACTTTCATTCAGCCTGATCTAAAGCAGTCATCCTCATTCAGAAATACATCTCTGAATATGAATTTGATGTGTAGGACAAAATTTCCTCTTATGCATGGGAACTAATGGCCAAAAGACTGAGGGAGGGGGGGTGGCATAGCCTACATGTGGTAGCAGCTTTGTATTTGGAATCTAGTATGTATTAATTAGCATCTGCACATGTCTTTTGATCAAACTCATTTTAGAGACAAAGGAACGTGTGTGTGAAATGCTGTCAAGTCACAATCAACTTATGAGGACCCCAGTGAGGGGTTTTCAAGGCAAGTAACAAGCAGAGGTGGTTTGCCATTGCCTTCCTCTACAAGTCTCCCATCTGAGGAGGGCTGACCCTGTTTAGCTCCCCAGATCTGGTGAGATCAGGCTATACCAGGGGTGGCTAAACTGTGACTTGAGAGCCACATGTGGCTCTTTCACACATATTGTGTAGCTCTTGAAGCTCCCACTGCCCTATTGGCTGGCTTGGAGAAGGCATTTATCTCTTTAAACCACTTCTCCAAGCCAAGTCAGATGGCAGCTTGGAGAATGCATTTAGAGTTAAAGTTGCTTTCTTTCCACCTCTCCCTCCCTCTTCCCACCTCATCTATTTGCCCTCCTTCCTTGTCTCACAGCTCTCAAACATCTGGTGTTCATCTCTTGCAGCTCTCAGACATCTGACATTCATGTCTTGCGGCTCTCAGACAGCTGACATTTATTCTATGAGGCTCTTATGTTAAGCAAGTCTGGCCACCCCTGGGCTATACTATGATGCTTTCCCTCCTCAAATGAAGACAGATGGATTTCAACGTGGTCAATGCCACCTGGCACAACCCTCTAAGGAAGGTGATCACAGGAGATTAACATCTCCCAACTTGTAGACTGAAAGCCAACATGGTAGAGTGGACAAAGTATCAGACAACAATCTGGGAAACCCATGGGCACATTTCCACTGTCTTGATGCTTATTGGGTGACCTTGGGCCAGTCACTTTCTCCTTAACCTATTTCACTGGCAGGGCTGCCAAGAAGTCTGGAAGAAAATCTGCCCCTTTAATAAAAGTTTAATTTGTGGAAATGGGCAGTTGAAGCGTTTCATGGCATGGAAGTAAACACCATCACCTGGTAAACAAAGCAGGAGTCAAATTGCACCTTTAAGACGAACCAAGTTTTATTCAGAACGTAAGCTTTCATGTGCTCTCTAAGCACACTTCATCAGACGAGGGGATCAGGTAGCTATACCTGATCCCCTCGTCTGATGAAGTGTGCTTAGAGAGCTATACCTGATCCCCTCATCTGACGAAGTGTGCTTAGAGAGCACACGAAAGCTTATGTTCTGGAAAAAATTTGGTTGGTCTTAAAGGTGCAACTTGACTCCTGCTTTGTTCAACTGCTTCAGACCAACACGGCTGCCCACTTTGATCTATCACCTGGTAAATAACACTTCACTATTAAAATTGACTTTTTTCCTTCTCCAGGCAGCTCACCCTATTCAAAAAAACCACAACAATAACCACTACCCTGAGCTCCTCAGAGAAAGGGTGGGATGAACAAATTACTAATTAATACAACTGGAGCTTTTAAAAACTAAAGTGATGTGGAGGAGGAGAGGAAGAGATCTAGAGTGGGTTGCAAAACAATCAGTTTCAGTTTGCTTTATTACGGTCCATGACCAAACATAAAAATTGTAAAAATCAAGATGGACCTAAATAGGTAAAACGTAAGATATTTAAAAAATAAATGTGAAAATAAAATATAGGACATTAGTATAAATGATGAGATATGACAAATAATACAGTAGTGGTCAAACATCTTCTAGCTTAATAAATATAGTACATATAATAAAACATTAAAAAATTATACAGCTCCAGAAAAAATATTAACTAGAATACACTGGTTAAAATTACAATCTGTTACCTCGACATTATCTTGTAAGAACCATAAAATGCAATTTGATTGCATGGGAACAAAATTTGGCAACTTTATGCATGGTCTCTGTATTTATATCAGTTTCGGTAGCATTTGTGATGGTATACAGAGTACTCAGGCATTTAAGAAAAGATAAAATACAAGCTTGGAAAAATTCAAAAAACAGTCAGTTCAGGACCCCTTCTTTACATAATCCTCACGAATTCTCCTAGCTGCCACCATAAATTTGGCACAATTAATTGTGATTTGGGGGTTAAAATCTGATAACAGCGTCTTTCTGATGTTGAAATCAGAAAACCCGAGACATCCCTCCAACAAAGAATAAATGTACCTGGCTCGTATGCCAGGGAATAGGCCACATCCAAACAAAACATGCTCAATCGTTTCAACTTTATCTGCACCACAAGGACAAACCCGCTCAGCCATAGGCACCTTTCTAAAGCGGCCCTCAACGACTGCTGAAGGAAAGATATTACAATGGGCCATAGAAAAGGCCCTTCTGTGGGATGGTATTGTTAGAGTTGAGAGCTAACACATATCTCCTTTGAGGGGACAAAACAATCCTATTCTCTGCACAGCTTTGCTGTAGTAGAGTTCACCAGATCCAAATACAATGAAAAACAGTAAGAGGGTTAATTTCAGTTCTGGAACTAAACCACAGCTACACCAAATCAATTAACAGTATCATCCTAAGCAGAGTTACATATTTCTCTCAACTGAAGTTTGGGTGTAGAATGATGTAATGCTGCATAGAATCGTACTGTATATTAGACCGTTTACAACTCTGCGAAGTTCAAGGTTTAGCTGGGGGAGACTGTCTTCTTGTTATTCTTTTCAAATGGTAAAAGAATGTTCTTGTTGTGAATTGTAACATCCTGTGTGCTGCTTGTCTCCTTTAAAGAGGAATGCTGATAGACCCTTTGCCGCCTTTAAGTTGTTTATCATTTGCCACGATATTTGGGATAGAATTAATCTTCTAAGAACAGATTACACTCTAAAATGTTTTACAGCTAAAAGCACCATCATTTTTACAATTTGTTAATGGAACACACAAAAAAGCACAGGTTACATACTGTGTTCTAGGTGCCATAATGGGTGCTTACTACTGCATTTGCCAAATCCATCAGTGGCATTTCACAGACATCCAGGAAGCATATTTGCTTCATAAATCATTGAAGCTCTTCAAGACCTTTGTATAAGCAAGAAATATTCTTGAAGTGTTTAGCATCAATAATAATGAAAACTGGCACTACAGCATCTTGAGCAGTCTAAAACACAGCAGACAGGAGGGGTTTAGTTTGACTTTCACTGAAGGATTACTAAAAACATGAATATATCATCAGCCACGACAGCATGGCTCACCAAACTAACTTGTTGAGAACTTTGCTTTGTCACAGTGCTTAATTTAGAAAACAAGGGTTTCAAGGAATTAAGCAAGACTATAATGCATGTTCTCTCACCCAGAGGTCCTTATTGCTAATATAAATAATGGAGGATACTAACTTTATTACTCAGAGGTACACATTTGCACATATTCTCATCTTTACTACGTCCTTCAATGTATTCTCTTGTGCTCCTGATTATCATTAAGCTCTGTTTGGCCACCCACAGTCAATACTAGTGTGTATTTTCTAACACTGGAAACTCCAGATAGATAGTCTTGTTGATCTGTTGCAGCAAAATAAAACAGGAGTCCTGTGGCACCTTCAATACTAACAACATTTATCCATAATAACCATAGTAAGTAACATTGGTTACTTACAGTTGAATCCTAAACAGAGACCCTTCCAAGTCCACTGAAGGCAATATGCTTAGAAAGGTGTGCTATTGCTACATTACCAGCCTAAACAGATTTACACCCTTCTCAGACCTTCAATGAAGAACACTGGAACTGCTTAGGAAGGCCTGAAAACTCACAGGCTTGATTCCATCCACACTGTAAGTTACTGTACAACTGCCAATTCATCCTAACTTCAGTACCTTGCTTTTCTTTTATGAGAGAAAAGAAGGTAATTATCACACCAGATTTCTTCTCTATTGGAACTGTCCTGTCTTCTCCCCCCCCCCCCTTTCTCAATTGTATGTCCATAAAGATATCTGTATTCAAGAGCTTCTTTATGTCTCTCCTTTTCTAATGAGTAACAAGCATTGTTTAGATGTATTCTAGCATCTTGGAATTTTATTCCTCCTTCCACAATAGTGTGGGTACTGGACGGGACCATCTACATTGTACCAATTCTTGTGAATGTATTCATTTTCCTGACACACCTTACCAATGAGAGGTTTCTGTTAGAGGTCAGGGAGTAACAGTTGGGGTGGGGGTGTTGTCATTTTGGATTTTATTGTCAACTGTGTTCCCATTTTTCACCTAATCCTGGGGACAATTAATCCAGCAAGCATCCTTTGAAAGTCATCACTTCCCCCAGCATTTCACCACTATGGTGTTATGCTATGCTGTTACCCATCAGCCACATGCTGTTTACCACCTATATCTGCAAGATTGTTTATTGTGCTGCTCCTGTTTTGTAATGTCTGTTTTTATGATATTATTTTAACTCTGTTGTTCTATTATTGTAGCCACCCTGAGACTGCTTGCAGGATTGGGCGGGATATAAATCTAAAAATTAAATTAAATAGTTGAAGTTCTGAAAAGAAGTTTGAGGCCAGTGATGGGCTGGATAAAAGTCTGCAAACTGAAACTTAATACAGAAAAGGTGGATATATTCTTAGATGAAATTTAACTGCGATGGGAACAGGTGCTTTGCCATTGTTGGACAGGGCTGCACTTCCCTTAAAAATGAACAGTTGTAGCTGTGAGGTGCTGCCGGGCCTCCTGCTCTTACTGGATGACCCGTGGTGAAGGATAACAAAGAAGAAAAAGACAAAATGGTGCAAAGGAAAAATAATCTTTAAATAATTATACAACCCCCATGTGTTTCGCCTGCAACTTTATCATGGGAAATCTATTGTGAGAATACAAAATATAAAAGTAAGTTTATTACATCATTATTTAAAAATTAATAAAATACAGAAGAAGACTGCAGATTTATACCAGAGACTCAAAGCAGCCTATATCTTCTCCCACAACAGACACCCTGTGAGGTGGGTGGGGCTGAGAGGGCTCTCATAGCAGCTGCCCTTTCAAGCACAACTCCTGTAATAGCTATGGCTAACTCAAGGCCATTCTATCAGCTGTAAGTGGAGGAGTGGGGAATCCAGTTCTCACACACTTAACCACTACACCAAACTGGCTCTTTCGTGGACAATTTCATGGCTCATGTACAGAGTACAATTCATAAACAGATGTTACCACTTACACAATTGAGCTGGCATCGACCTGTACTATGTATTAAGTAATTACAGAGGAATCTCTGTTTAAATTGTTTGTTAATCAGGCATTAAAGAACCATCCTGACCTTTCAGATTCTTTTTAGTATCATCCATATACATATACTTGAAGAGAATTAGTTGTCTGCACCTGACCTGCCTCTTATCTACATGAACAACTTGACAGGATATGCTCTCATTCAACCCTTTAGGGTGCAGAGTTTTCAGTTTCAAAATCTACTCAGCCTCTTTTGTTGTAATTATGTTATATGTAGTATAGGCAGGGGGTTGGGGGGGAGGGGTGGGCTCCCTCTTGGGTATCCTGCCCCCCCAGGGAAAGTGTATGCGCAATACATAGCCTCTCCTTTCCCGGTGTAGTGAACACCGCGTGGTCACTGTCTGGCTATGCCTGGCAGATGGTCACTGCAAAGGCCTCTCCTGCATTACTGCATCCGTGGCAACACCTTCCCGCTGGTCCCCCCCCCCCATTTCTCACAGAGTTTGCCACGTCATGGTGCGACCAAATGTCCGGCGGTATAACCGGATGGGCAGGCTGGGCTCACCAACCTTGTCAGCCAAGAGAAGGAAAACTCTAACATCAAACCCGGGCATATAGAGCTCGTTAATGTAACACCTACCACCTGGAGGACTCGCTGACAGCGTCCCGGCTTACTGGGCCATGGCAGATGACCCCAAGGTGAAAGGGTGGAGCCAGTGCTGCGCACACTGTGCTTCACCTAAAAATTCCTCTGCGCAGGCCTGGAGGGCATATCCACATCCACAACCCACAACACACCAAGTCCTGCAGCGATGGGCAAGGGGTGAAACGGCAGGTGGAAGATGTCACTGGAAGCCGCAGTCCCAATCCTGCATGTAGGCGGTTCAGGGTATTGGTTGCCTGATGCTGACCCGTAGACGAAAGCATTTTTCGGCAGCACCCTGAACAACCAAGCAGCCTTATCTAGGGACAGCACTGCTTGCTCCACACGGAGAGGGGCCTAGAAAAGGTGGCCTAAACAAAGCTCGTCTCCCCCACCCCAGTTGGCTAGCCGCAGTCAACGGGCATCCTTACTTGCGGTCAAAAAATAACAACAAAGAAAAGGCATGCACCTGCCTCACAAAGTGTGCAAAGACTAAAGCTTGCGTGTTGGAACATCAGAACCATGCTTGACACAGTAGACAGTGGTCGCGCTGAACGACGCTCTGCTCTAGTTGCCCACGAACTTCTCAGGTTGAATATTGACATAGCAGCTCTCAGTGAGGTCCATTTCCCTGAGGAAGGTAGTCTTCAAGAACATGGTGCTGGCTATACCCTCTACTGGTCGGGTAAGTCAAAGGCTGAGAGCCGCCTTTCTGGCGTTGGCTTCATGGTCAGGAACTCCATTGCCTCCAAACTCGAAAACCTGCCAACAGGTCACTCAGATCGCATCATGTCCATGCGCCTCCCACTTCAAAACAAGCAGCATGCAACACTCTTCAGTGTGTATGCCCCAACCCTTCAAGCAGATCCTGCAGAAAAGAACAAGTTCTATGCTGATCTACGAAACCTCATACAGAAGACCCCTACAGAGGACAAGGTGATCATCCTTGGAAATTTCAATGCCAGAGTAGGTAAAGACTCGAAAGCCTGGAAAGGAGTACTTGGCAAACACGGCATTGGCAACTGCAATGATAACGGGCGCCTCCTGCTAGAATTCTGCATGGAACACCAGCTCACCATCACCAACACTATCTTTCAGCAGAAGAACAGCCTGAAGACAACCTGGATGCACCCACGGTCCAAGCACTGGCACCTTATCGACTACATTCTGGTGCGCCAGAGAGACCTTCGAGATGTCTTACACACCCGAGTAATGCCCAGTGCGGAATGTCATACGGATCATCGTCTTGTACGCTGCAATCTCCGTCTTCACTTTAAACCCACACCCAGGAGAGGCGGTATCCCTCGAAGGAAGCTTCAGGTTGGCAGCCTTCAGTCAGCCGAAGTTAAAGCTGCCTTCCAGACAAAACTCCAGTCAAGAATTGAGGACCCCAGTTGCCCCACAGACCCTTCTCCAGAAGCACTCTGGGAACACCTAAAAACTACAATCCTGTTGATCTCTGAAGAAGTCCTCGGGTTCTCCACAAGGAAGAACAAGGACTGGTTTGATGAGAACAATCAAGAGATCCAAGAATTACTAGCGAAAAAGAGATCTGCCTACCAAGCACATCTTGCTCAGCCCTCCTGTCCCAGGAAGAAAGCAATCTTTCGCGCTGCATGTAGCAACCTCCAGCGCAAGCTTCGAGACATTCAGAACGAGTGGTGGACCAAGCTTGCAGAGAGAACCCAGCTGTGTGCAGACACTGGTGATTTAAGAGGGTTCTACGAAGCCCTGAAGGCAGTATATGGCCCATCATATCAGGCTCAGAGTCCCTTGCATAGTGCAGACGGCCAAGTGCTCCTCACAGACAAGGCATCCATACTGAACCGGTGATCGGAGTATTTTCAGGTTCTCTTCAGTGCCAACCGCGTAGTTCAAGATTCAGCAATCCTCCTCACCCCACTTCAACCAGTGAAAACAGAGTTGGATGAGATCCCCACCCTAGAAGAGACTGTTAAAGCCATCAAGCAACTGAAAAGTGGCAAGGCAGCGGGAGTTGATGGAATCCTACCAGAGATCTGGAAGCATGGGGGCACAGTACTACATAGCACACTTCACAAAGTACTTGTCACCTGCTGGGAACAAGGCAAACTACCACAGGACTTTCGCGATGCAATCATCATCACTCTACACAAGAACAAAGGGGAAAAGTCAGACTGCTCCAACTACCAGGGGATAACCCTGCTCTCCATCGCAGGCAAAATCCTTGCCAGAATACTCCTGAACAGACTGGTGCCCACCATTGCAGAAGAACTCCTCCCAGAGAGCCAGTGCAGCTTCAGAGCTAACAGGAGCACCACCGACATGGTATTTGTTCTCAGGCAGCTCCAAGAGAAATGCAGGGAACAGAACAAGGGTCTATATGTGACTTTTGTCGACCTTACCAAAGCTTTCGATACCGTTAGCAGGAAAGGCCTGTGGCAAATCTTGAAACATTTAGGATGTCCCCCAAGGTTCCTCAGCATGATCATCCAGCTACATGAAGACCAGCGAGGCCGAGTCAGACACTGCAACGACCTCTCAGAGCCCTTCCCAATAGGCACAGGTGTAACGCAAGGCTGCATTCTCGCGCCAACTCTCTTTACGATCTTCTTTAGCATGATGCTTCAAAGAGCCGCAGTAGATCTAGATGATGACGATGGTGTCTACATCCGCTATCGCAACGATGGCAGCCTGTTCAACCTGAGGCGACTAAAGGCTCACTCCAAGACAATGGAAAAAGTTATCCTAGAGCTACTGTTTGCTGATGATGCTGCACTCGTCTCCCACTCAGTATCAGCTCTGCAGCATATGACGTCCTGCTTTGCAGAGGCTGCCAAGCTATTCAACCTAGAAGTTAGTCTGAAGAAGACAGAAGTTCTCCACCAGCCTGCACCCCAGGAAGATTATCACCCTCCCTGCATCACTGTGGGTGAATCATTTCTGAAGACAGTCCAGCAGTTCAGCTACCTGGGGTGCATCATCTCCTCAGATGCCAAGATCGACAAGGAGATTGACAACAGGCTGGCAAAGGCAAACTGTGCATTTGGCCGACTGCACAAAAGAGTGTGGAGCAACAAGCATCTGAAAAAAGGCACAAAGATCAATGTTTACAAAGCAGTTGTGATGACAACCCTCATCTACGTCTCCGAATCGTGGGTTTTATACCGTCATCACCTGCAACTCCTTGAGCGCTTTCATCAGCGCTGCCTTCACACCATCCTTAACATCCACTGGAGTGACTTTGTGACCAACACTGAAGTCCTCAAGAGGGCAGAGGTTACAAGCATCGAGGCACTGCTGTTGGAAGACGCAGCTGTGCTGGGCAGGGCATATTTCTAGGATGGAAAACCACTGCCTTCCCAAGATTGCTCTGTATGGCGAACTTTCCACTGGCCATCGAAATAGAGGGGCACCAAAGAAGAGGTACAAGGATTCCTTGAAGAAATCCCTTGGCACCTGTCGCATCAACCATCACCAGTGGTCTGACCTAGCCTCAGATTGCAAAGCATGGAGGCATACCATCCACCAGGCTGTCTCTTCCTTTGAGAACGCACGCATAGCTGGTCTTGAGGACAAAAGGAGATCGAGGAAGAATCGCACTGCTACAGCACCAACCCCAAATCAGACTTTTCCCTGCAGCCACTGTGGCCGGATCTGCCTGTCCCGCATTGGTCTTGTCAGCCACCAGCGAGCCTGCAGCAGACGTGGACTACTGCACCCTTCTTAAATCTTCGTTCGCGAAGTCAAGCCGAGAGAGAGAGGCAGGGGGTAGGGGTTTAGTTCAGCTTGTCTTCCCAACCCTCTTCCATGGTGGCTCAGGGGCAAGGGGAACTCGCAACACCCAGCTGCTTTGTGGTTTTACCCTGGGGCCTGGACTCACAGCATTGGCAGTGGGAGCAAGCTAGGGAAGGGCTCTGCATCCCCTCCAGGCAGTGTAGGAGCATCTGCTCGGCACTGCACCCTGACTCTCCAGCTCATCCATATGGGTTTCCTCTGTCCCCATCCAGCTCATGGGGCCTTGCAGTGAGAACACACCAACTTGGAGCATACTAGCTGCTGTCCTTTATAACATTTATATCTCTCAAACCTCACATTTTATGGCACACATGGCCTGGCCCAACAAAGTGACATTTATGTCAGATCTGACCCTTGACTTCCACATGGAGAGTTGCTGCTGGCCTGAGTAGACAATATTGACTTTGATAGACCAAGGGTCTGATTCAGTATAAGGCAGCTTCTTGTGTTCATATGTTAAATAACCATAGTATCAGGGAGAGAAGAAGCCAGGAGGCAGTTAGCCTGCCAAGCCAAGCGAAGAGACATTGTTCTCTTTCTATTTCCATCTACCTAATCCATCTACCCTGTAGTAATCTAACTCTGATGTAGTAGAAATTCCCCAAGGACTTCCTCATCTCTGCTGAAAGTATAGACCTTTGCCCCTCACTAAAAAGCTTGTCTGGAAATTGAAGTCTCTTGTATCAGATGAGAATGTTGTTACAGACCAGAACATTTACAATCACCCTACATAAGAACATAAGAGAAACTATGTTGGATCAGGCCAATGGCTCATCCAGTCCAACACTCTGTGTCACACAGTGGCCAAAAAACCCCAAGTGCCATCAGGAGGTCCACCAGTGGGGCCAGGACACTAGAAGCCTTCCCACTGTGCCCTCCCCCAAGCACCAAGAATACAGAGAATCATTGACAGAGAGAGTTCCAACAATACACTGTGTCTAATAGTCACTGATGGACTTCAGCTCCATATTTTTATCCAATCCCCTCTTGAAGCTGGCTATGCTTGTAGCCACCACCACCTCCTGTGGCAGTGAATTCCACATGTTAATCACCCTTTGGGTGAAGAAGTACTTCCTTTTATTAGTTCTAACCTGACTGCTCAGCAATTTCATTGAATGTCCATGAGTTCTCGTATAGTGAGAAAGGGAGAAAAGTACTTTCTCTATCCCATACATAATCTTGTAAACCTGTATCATGTCACCCCTCAGTTGATGTTTCTCCAAGCTAAAGAGCCCCAAGCGTTTTAACCTTTCTTCATAGGGAAAGTGTTCCAACCCTTTAATCATTCTAGTTGCCTTATTCTGCACTTTTTCCAATGCTATAATATCGTTTTTGAAGTACGGTGACCAGAACTGTACACAGTATTCCAAATGAGGCCGCACCATCGATTTATACAGGGGCATTATGATACTGGCTGATATGTTTTCAGTTCCCTTCTTAATAATTCCCAGCATGGCATTGGGCTTTTTAATTGCAGTTGCACACTGTCTTGACATTTTCAGTGGGTTATCTACCACAACTCCAAGATCTCTCTTTTGGTCAGTCTCTGCCAGTTCACACTCCATCTACTTGTATTTACAGTTAGGATTTTTGGCCCCAATGTGCATTACTTTGCACTTGGCCATGTTGAACCTCATTTGCCACGTTGATGCCCACTCGCCCAGCCTTGACAGATCCCTTTGGAGTGCCTCACAATCCTCTCTGGTTCTCACCACCCTGAACAATTTTGTGTCATCTGCAAACTTCACTTCACTGCTTACTCCCAACTCCAAATCATTAATGAACAAGTTATAAAGCATCAGACCCAGCACTGAGCCCTGTGGCCCTACTCACTCTCTGTTTCCTATTAATTAACCAGTTTTTGATCCACAAGAGAACTTGTCCTTTTACCCCTTGACTCTTGAACTTTTGATGAGGAACTTTATCAAAAGCTTTCTGGAAGTCAAGGTAACATCTATTGGGTTGCCTTTGTCCACATATTTGTTCACCCCTTCAAAGTACTCTTAACAGATTAGTGAGACAAGATCTTCCCTTACAGAACCCATGCTGAGTCTTCCTCAATAACTTTTGTTCATCAATGTGCCTACTAATTCTCTTTTTCATAATGGTTTCCACTTTCCAGATATTGAAGTTGGTTTGACTGGCCTGTAATTTCCCAGATATTCTCTGGAACCCTTATTAAAGATGGGGGTGACATTAGCTACCTTCCAGTCCTCAGGAACTGAGGCAAATTTCAATGAAAGATTACATATTTTTGCCAGGATATCCACAAGTTTATCTTTGAGTTCCTTCAGAACTCTTGGATGTATGCCCAATCCTTTTACCCCTTGGGCCCCACTGCCTCCCTGGCTAGTTTCCTGCTTCTAATTTATTTTAAGAAATTTTTATTGTTGGTCTTTATGTTTTTTGCAATATCCTCCTCATAGTCCCTTTTTGCCTGCCTGATCACAGACTTGCATTTGATTTGCCACAGCCTGTGTTCCCTTTTATTAACCTTATTTGGACTAGCTTTCGACTCCTTAAAGGAATCCTTCTTACCTTTTACAGCCTCCATTACTTTGTTTGTTAACCAGGCTTTTTAAAATACCTATTTGTGCCTTCCCTGACTTGTGGTATATATTTTATCTGAGCTTCTAGGATTGTAGTTTTAAATAGCTTCCAAACTTCCACAAGGGTTTTGACCCCATATATCTTTCCTTTCAGTTTCCTCTTCACATGCCTCCTCATCTCAAAGAATTTACCTCTTTTAAAGTTAAAAGCGGTCTTTTTGGGCAACTCCCTATTTATACAAATGGAAAAATCAACAACATTATGGTCACTGCTCCCAAGCAGTGCAATCATTTTTACATCAATTACCAGGTCCTAGGCATTACATAGGACCAAGTCCAGGATCACCCCACCCCTGGTAGGTTCTGTGACCATCTGCTCCATAGCACAGTCATTGAGAGTGCCTAGAAACTCAATCTCTTTCTCCCGACCAGAACACATATTGAACCAATCAATCTGCAGGTAGTTAAAATCACCTGTTATGACACAGTTTTTATGTTTAGCTGCTATCTTTAATTCTTTCATCATTTTATAATCATCCTCTTTCTTTTGATCTCGTGGGCGATAACAAACTCCCACTATTTAAACTTCCTTTTGGGCCCACTATTTCTAGTCAAAGCATTTCTAGAAGGGAATCTAATTCTTTTACCTTCTCAATCTTACTGGACTGTATACCCTCTCTGACATACAGAGCCACCCCACCTCCAACCCTTCCAATATAATTTATATCCAGGAATCATCGTGTCTCACTGATTCTACTCATTCCACCAAGTTTCTGAAATACCCACAATGTCTATATTTTCCCCCAACACTAAGCATTCCAACTCCCTAATTTTACCTCGGACACTTCTAGCATTCTACATCTGCCTTATTCTGCAATTAGACTTTGTCGACTCCATTGTATTGTAAAAGGGGATAAAATATTTATTGATGGAAGGTGAACATTCTATATAATGAACCTACTGCAGGGAGCAGTTTATGAAAATCCTAAACAAATTCCTTTTGACTGTAGATTCTTAAAAGGTAAATTTAAATAATATTCATAAAGTCAGATCTGGTGTCATGTTTAATTTACTGTACCAAAAATCACAGGTAGATGGTGATACGCACATAATTATCTGAGAGCAGACTAAGATCCAATGGTGGGAAATTAAAAAAAAGGCTATGGTTTTAAAATCCTGAAGGAAAATACTAAAAATAAGCACAACAAAGGATGAAAGAATATGAAAGGTGATGCTTCCACAATAAAAGGATAGGGGCTGAATGCAACATGAAGTCTTTTCTCTATTAACTACTGCCAACATCCTTCCACTCTCAGGTTATTTCAGCAAAATGGCTCTCCCCAATGGAATTACTGTGCATTCATGGCAAGGCTGTTTACAATAGGGTTAAAGCTGAATAAATAACTGGAAATTGCCATGCAGCATCAGCAACTGCCAGCCAAAATCAGGAAGGAGTTGATGTATAGGGCAGAAACTGGCAGCCACTTTGGGGTATAAAATGTGCTCTGACAAGGTGATCACAGCCTACTGCACAGTAACCAATCGGCTATAGGATGTTCAGAGGAACAGCAGGAAAAAAAGGTCTTTGCAAGATCATTTCAAGGCTATTTTAATGGGGAAAGGGAGAAATATCAAGCACAAGGACATTGTGATCAGTGCTGAGAAAAAAGAGAGTCCTTTTTTTTTATGCTCCTAGGGAGGTGAGTGTATACTGCATACTAAGCTAAGAATATTTTATGTATATATACCTTGCCCTGTGTGACAATCATGAGAATTTAGTCAGAAGATTTAAATGGTCTTAACTTCCAAGAAAAAGTGCATAGGATTGCACTCTGAATGCTAACTTGTGAGGAAACAAAGTGTTAGATGAAGTGTAATCAAATACATATTCCACAAATCTCTAAATTTGTTATATGCTAATATAAACACCAATTTTGGTTCCAGGAAAGGTCCCATGACAGACAAAGTTAATCATGTGTCAGATCTGTTTAAATCAATGGGACAACTTAGTTGTGACTAACTTAAATCATATTGATTTCAACAGGATTTGGTTGCAAATAATTGTCCCTGGACTGGGGTAAACATGGACAGCTTCTTTCAGTGTCTCATGTATTTGGTAGCTTCTGTACTTCTGTAAAGATCCTCCATAATATCAGAAGAGGTCAGTGCATCAGCACTCTATGGTGAAACAAAGAGTTTCAGGTGAATCCTATAACATTATGGTGACATCATTTTCAGGTTTGCACTGGAAGTGACATCAAGGCATCTACACAATGGTGTTCATTGCAATTCCATCCCTCCATGTCTGCTGGATGTTGCCAGTGCTGGGCTGGCAACTTCAGGCAAGGATAGAAAAGTCAAGATGAGGGGCAACAAGTCAGAGAGTCAAAAAGAGGCAACAGATCCACAGGGCAGCATATGTCATGCCTGCCCCTGCTGACTCGGAGCAGGTGCCTGCTTCAGACCCAGCCCCTGCTGTGCAGATGCCTTTACCAACATCGGACGTAAGTCCCGAAGGAGCAAGCCAGCGGCAGGGGCCACCTGGAACCGATCAGGCTACACCAAGCACTAGCTCATCCCCTCCTGAATCACCACCACCTGGAGACCGGCTACGCGAGAGGAGACGGCTGGAGTTCAGGAACAGGCGTAGAGAGGCACACAGGCGTGCTAGGAGGGATCTGAGCCCAGAATACTAACAAGCTAATTAGCCAGCACAGTATATCTGGAATCCTGGCCTCAGTACAAACTGTGCTGGCAACAAATGATCACCCTCGGACGTGACCGCGCCCTGCACCCTCTTGCCTGCTGAGCAAACCTGTCTGTTCTCGACCCGGCTTGACTTTTGGACTGGACACTGGACCCTGCTTTGACTCTGCGACTTGGCTAAGTACTTTGGATATATTCGGCTTGCTTTCCCCGGTTATTGACCCTTTGCATTCCTGACACCGTGCTTTGCTACTCCCTTCAGCTGGACTGATTTATGGTGAAGACCAATTAGGACTGTTAAGATAACGCTTGAGCTCCCTTTGCAAGCACTACAGACGGCAGCCCGCGTCCTGGCCGATTGCCAGGGCAACAGAAGCTGCCCGTCGCTGCCTGCAGGTCTGGGTCGTGACAGCATAACAGTTAACCGTTAAGCCAGAAATCAGAAATCCAAAAAGCAGTCCATCTATAAGGCAGTCCGCAATTAGGTAATTTTAGATTCTGGCCTTAATTGGTCTTACAGGATTCTTCCTTCAAGTTCAACCGCAAAGCAACAGTCTGCTTTTGAGAAACCCCATTCTGGGACCACTCCAAATTCCAGCCCTGATGTTTTTAATGAATCCAGGGGTCAAAGTCAAGGAGTCAACAACCAGGATCAGCAGAATTAACAGTCTTCATTGTAGGTAAGTTGGTGATATTGAAGGTGCCAGCCTTGAGTCAGAAGCTTTATACCTCCTGGCTAAATGTTATTGAACCCTGCAAGCCTCACTGTCCCTCAAGGAAAGGTGTGCTTCTTCTGCTGGCCATCTTGAGGACAACATTGTGGTATCAAGGAAATTAGGCCATCAGTTGAAAGCAGGCAGCTCTAGTGGAAGTTGAAATAAGGCTGTGAAGCTGCTACCCCAAGGCTCTAGGTTCAAATCCTCACAGTGCCTCAGAGGTACTCTGTTCAAATTATGCCTGTTTCAGGTCAGTCATTCAGGATTGACATTTTCTGCTTCCTTCTACAGCAAAGCTGAAACCACAATTTTAAAAAACCTGTTAAAATGCCTATCCCAAATAAAATTGTTGGCATTTCCCATTGGCAATTCCATAAAGCCACTAAATAATATTTTCCTCCTCAGCATCTTGATTTTTGTCATCCAAAACAACTGTTCTCTTGAACAATCAATACATTTATAGGGGAGATATTTTTGTCACTCAAAAGTTTTGTTTACTTCCAGCTATCCTCAAATGGACACCCATAGGTTTCAGATGTTTATCATAACTATGGTATTCACCCTTTCCCCTGCATTATTAATCCACCCCACAAAACAAAAATAATTGAGGCGGCAAGTTTTGCAAAGAGAATACCTATTGGTCCTTTTTACATAATACCCTTACCTAACATAGCATAGTACTAAAGAAAAAATTGATTGTACAGATGCTTTATTTATATAAGGGTTGTTTGCATACTTTCTAAAACAATAAAGAAATTAATATAGAAGTGGTAGAAACAGTACTTAACATTTCCTTAAAGTGAGATGTTGTGGGTAATTTATTTTAAAGGAATATGATGTATTACAAGGAGATACCTTTCTGTGAGGTCAGGGACAGGCCCAGGCTTTAAGTTAAACCAGTGACAATGGGTTTAATCAGTGGATTTAAGTTAAATCAGTGACAAAGGGCATAAATTTGTTTACAGAAAACTCTATAAAAGACGTGACCAAGTAAGGACAATATCTTGATCTTTGTAAGAAACAGGATAAACGACTTGAAAGCAATGGCTGAACTAAACTAAAAGACTTTTTTTCCTTTAAAAAAAATCAGTCCAGGTACCTTACATTATCTACTGAGACAGCAGTTATCAAGCAATAACCATGAACTGCTTGCCTTTAAGATCAGTTTTAAAAAACTAGTTAATTTGCTTCATACAAATTTTATTTATTTACTTTAGATTTATATGCCGCCCACTCCATGCATGGACTCTGGGTGGCTAACAATCATGATAAAACAACAACAAATGAGTTGTCAATATTATGGTTACAGCAGTTGTTACAATCACTGTATTACGAACAGGGTCTCTAACAATGCTCCTCTAAGGTGTGGAGTCTTGTAAACAAAAATTCTACTTTGTGAGCTAATGGCATTAAAGTTGTGAGCTATTGCATAAATCAGTTTGCTCTGGGGCCATTCTTCCTGAGCGAAGACAAAAAGGCTAAAAAAAACCCAGCTGTGAACTAACTCACACTAACTTAGCTTAAAGGGAACACTGATCTCTAGGTTTTCCAAAAGAAAATGGAGAACAAACAAGTGATTTTTTAACCTTTCCCCTTCAAATCAACCTTAATCCAACTGGACTGTCAAGGAATCTAAACACAGTTCTCATGAGGTAGTGACAAGGCAATCATACAAACTGGAATTGGATATGTTGAACTGATGTTATATCAGAAAATGATAAATGCGCCCTTGCTTCCATACAGTTCCCATAGATGCTTTCTATATGGCTTACTAGTGTGTGTGAACCATTGTAAGTGAATTAATTTAATTACTTGTGTTGAGTGGAAAAGGAATGGGTGATTTGATACTATTATTGAGTAATCTATATTTATTTGTATTAATTGATTAATCATAAGGTTATATCCTTTGACTGAAAAGCAATATAATAGAAAAATACCTGAAGGTTATCTATTCTAACTTTCCTTCAATAATATTACAGGTTATAATAATTACACCCCAAAGAAATATGAAATTTGGAGGTTAATCTGTTAAGGTTATTTAATCATGTGTGCATGGTGGGTGGTGATGGGATTTAGAGGACAGGCTAATTGTCAGAACTGCAGGAAGGGCAATTGATTGCAGCCTTAACTGAAGTTGCCTGTCATACACAGACCATGAACATAACACAGCTTTAAAGATCACCACTGTTGTTCAGCTACTCAGACTGAACTGAATAATCTTTAAAAACAAAATGGAGAAGAGCCTAACGACACTATATTATTGTCCACATCCTGGAGGAACATGAATAAGATCTTATGCATCATTCATTTTCTCAGAGATGTGTAGTGCCATGGCTAAATATTATTCATTAATGCCATGGAAAGAAGAGAATGCGGTCAAGGCATAGGGTTGCCGTCTTCCAGTGAGGCATGGAGTTCTCACAGAATTGCATCTGATATTCAGTTTACATAGATCGATAGCCACTTCAGAGGATGAACTGTGTGGAATCACATCCCCCTGAGGTCTCCATCCTGCCTCCACCCCCAAATCTCCAGGAAGTTCCCAAGTCTTTGTCAGAAACTCTATCAAGGTACAGCAAACCATCAATAAAATCCAGATTTGGAGGAGGCCCACCAATACCATAATTCCAATGGGAAGGGGGATTCCTATGTACAATGTGTTAGATGCCATCAAGTCATCTCCAACATGTGGTGACCCTATGAATTAACGACTCCCAAATTGTCCTATCATTAACAGCCCTGCTCAGGTCTTTAACCTGAGACCCATGGCTTTCTTGGTTGAATCCATACATCTCATATTGCGTCCTCCTCTCAACCTGTTGCTTTCAGTTTATCTTAGCATTATAGTCTCTTCCAATGAGTCGTGTTCTCAGTTTAGACATTTTGGCTTCAAGAGACAGTTCAGGCTTGATTTGACCTTGACCTTCATGGCTGCCCCTTCACAGTCTCTGTCTTCTCCTTGGTTGCAGTCTCCCTTTTGGTTGATGATGGAGTCAAGGAATAGAAAATCTTGAACAATATCTGTTCCTTCATCATTAACCTTAAAGTTTGTAATTCCCCACTAGTCGTTACTTCTGTCTTGATGGTCAGCTGTAATTCTCCTCTGGTACTTTATGCTTTAACCTTTAACAGTAATTGTTTCATGTCCTTCACCATTTTCTGCCAATAATGTGTAATCTGCATATCTAAAGTTTTTAATGTTCCTTCCACCAATTTTCACTCCACCTTCCTCAAAAGCTAATCTAGCCTTCCTTACCATGTGTTCTGCATATAGACTGAAGCAATGTAGATACATACTTATCTGACACTTTTGCCAATTAGAAACCATTCTGTTTCTCTATATCCTGCCCTAACAGTAGCCTTTTGTTCAGAATAAACAGTAGTCTCTTGTTAAGCATAAAAACAATCAGATATTGTGACACACCCATTTTTTTTAGAACCAATCGTAACTTTTCATGATACACATAGTCAAACACTTTGCTGCAATCTATGAAACACAAGCTGGTTTTCTTCTGAAATTCTCTCATATGTTCCAGTAACCAACGTAAATTTGCAAAATGATTTCTAATGCCTCTTTTTTTTTCCTGAATCCAGTGTGTACATCATTTCTTGTTCCATATATGGTAACAGTATTTGTTGTAAGATTTAAGCATCATTTTATTTACATGAGAAATTAATGCTGCAGTCCAATAGTTGCTGAAGTCTTTGATGTCTCTCTTTTAAAAATAATAATAATAACAATAATAATAATAATAATGGAAATGTAGATTGAGCATTTCCAGTCTGTGGGCAGGCTTCATGTCAAAACATGGCTTAGTCAGTTGCCAACCAATGAGAGTTGCCAGTGGACCCACTCCCAACTACAGCTTCTGACAATGAGGAAATGAGTCTCCATCCCTTGTCCCACCTCCCTCCCCAGTTTTGCCAATGAGGCTGTGAGTGTCCCTCCCTCCTCCCACTTCCGTTCCTAGTTTTCCCTTTGCAGTTTGTTTCATGCACCAAGCTCCTGCATGCTCTGAAGCATGGCACAGTCCTTTCCATGCTCTAGCTCACTGGCTTGTGCTGGCCATCAATTCCTTTCATGAGCAGCACATAGGGTAGGCTCTTTTTTTTGTTTTATTTTTGTGGGGGGAGGAGACTGGGTTCAGAGACAGGAAATAGAGGGGGTGGGCAGCAGAAGTGTCTGTATTTTACCTTTCACAGATGGTCTTGTGTCCATTTTACAGTGTGTGCAGGCACCCTTGTGGTGTTTTGGCCCTTGAAAATGCTAGGGGGGAGAACTCTAGTCTGAACCACAAGCCCACAGTAGATTGGGGCATCACAACATTTTAAAATCACTGTAATGGCCACAATCACTCTAATCACGGTAATGGCCACAATTTTGCCTTCTCATTTAGTTGGGCTCAGCAAGCAGGAGGGGATCACTGTCTATATCTATTATTGTTGTTGCTGTTGCTGCTGCTGCTGTTGTTAGATTTGTTAGCTGCCCTTTCCTCAAAATAGGGCTCAAAGTGGCTTACATCAGGGCCGTATACAATGAATGATAAAATTAAGACAACATTAAAACATTAAAAACATCAGCAGTAGATTAATATGATACCCAGATAACAAGAAAAGTTTGTACACACCAGTAGAGGAGATATAAAAGAATGAGGAGGGAGGTGGGAGAGTGTAAGTGTGCCAGACTGTCACTGTCCTCAACCAAATGTCTGACAGAACATCTCTGCCTTGCAAACCCTATAATGAGGTAACAGATCCTGTAGGTGGTGGATGTTCTCAGACAGAGAGTTCTACATGGCGGGGGGGGGGGGGGGAGAGAAGGTCCTAGCCCTAGTTGAGGATAGCGGGATTTCTTTTGGGAGTAGCCCCCACACATTTCACTTCCTGCCTGTATAAAGTGAAAAAGCCATTTTCCTCCTGCATGCCAAGCAGGCTGTAGTTGCAAAGGAAGCATGTCATCCTTTCATCTCTTCTGTATAGTACTATAGTATTTCAGTGTATTGTTCCCATCTTTTTTTTATTTTGTTCTGTTCAGTTAGCCCATTTCCATGCTGAGCTTTTAGCATGCCTAACTGCTTTAAATTTTCCCTTGATTTCTTAGATCTTGTGAAACATATATCTAATACGTCCTTTTTTGTTGTTCTCTTCTATTTCATTACACTGGTTATAAGTTTTCTCTGTCTCTGCATGTGAATCCCTAGAACGTTGCTTGAGATCCCCAGAAACAATGGACCTATACATTTAGAAATGTGAGAGGAGCTAGTGTAGAGATACCCTGTAGCCAAAAGAAATGAAAAGTCAAGAAGCAAAAGTTAAAAGTGACATAAACAGAATAAAAAGCGTAAATGCAACGTATGTGATTTGAGACCAGTCACATACTTTCATCTAACCTAAGGTTGCCAGGTCTAACTCAGAAAATATCTAGGGACTTTGGGAGTGGAGCCAGGAGACTTTCCTGTTGCCTAAAATAAATAAATAAAATGCAGCACTACAGTTCCCCTAAATACAGTCTTCGTTTCCTCATCCCGAGCAGCTGCACTTCCACTGAATGAAAGTGAACACACACATACACACAAAGCAGCCAGAATAAACAGTTTGCAAGCCCATACTTTTGTGATATCACTGGGGTAATTTACTTATAGGAGTTGCTGAATGTAACCATCTATTGTATTTCAACCAGCTTCTTCAGACAAACAGGAAAATGACAGGAAAGCAGCCTAGGGGATGGAGTTGTCCTCCATTCCATAATCAGGTTGTTGTTAACTCCATTTTACTATATACACAGCTTCTGATACCAATGCATAATTGGCTTCTCTTCCTTTTGCACACTCACCAGGAAGAGCCATTGTGGCCTTGGGGGTGGGGTTTCCCCCCACTGACCAGCTGGTTGGAAAGCTGCATGGGTGGGGCAAGGCTCTTGCCCCACCCATGAAGCTTTCCTCCAGCTGAGATTTAAAGGCAAACACTCAGTCCAAAACACAAGCAGTTTGCAAAGTTCTTTTAAGCCTGCCGAGGTTTAAAGGCACATTGTAGCCTTGGGGGTGGGATTTCCCCCCACTGACCAGCTGGTTGGTGTGGAGAGAAGCCTGCAAAACTGGGGGATCCACTGGGACCTGGGTGCTGACAAGCCTAGTCTAACCTAACAGGGTTGTTGTGAGGATGAAAAGGAGAAGAGGGGAATAATGTGAGCTGCTTTGATCCCCACTGTGGGGAAGGGTGGAGTATAAATGAAGTAAATAAATAGTAAATATTGCTAAAGATGAGAGGCAGATACAGGGTAGATTGGTGAATGGCTGAGAAGGAGAAAATGAGGCAAGGAAAGGGGGGAGGGTATGGGATTGCCAAGAGGAGGGAAAGAAGAAATAGTGTGGGGAGATACAGGAGAAGGGTAGGTCCCTCCCCCACAAGTTCTTGAGGGTTCCCTACCATGCAAGTGGGCCTGACCCAGTAGCCAACATCACACAAGTGGTCCATGGTTTTCCTAGGTAAAGGCTGCTGTGGAGAGAGAAAGCTGAAGACAGAAGGGCAGATAAATGCAGGTTGGCTATTGGGTGGGAATCAGAGAAGGAAGCAAGAAAAGAGTTGTGAATAGTAGGGCTTTCTGGAAAGGGAACTTTTGGGGGAGGGGGTTCCCAATTTTGTCTGTGTATGTGTGTGTGTGTGTATCCTATTCCTGTAGAGGAATTCTGTCATCCCATAGTTTCATATCTCTGCCTCTCTACCTAGTCATGAAATATACCCTTAGCAGGGATCTTACTAATATATTAAGAACATTAGTTAAGAGCATAGTGTTTTTCAGCATTCTTGTGGAAATAGCACATTTCTTTTAGAGAGCACATTTATTTGAGAGTACTGAACAAATGTGGCTATGTGAGAACTATGTATTAGGCCTCAGAAAGAGGAAAATCCGATGCAAAGATTTTGAAATGAAACACTCTTTACCTGTTCCCTATGGAATAAGCTTTTCTAGTGGTTGCTCTGGTAGAACTGTGAAAAGGAGGATTAGTTTCTGGATAATGGTGCCAGAAATATATATTTTTAATTATACTTTGTTTTCTCAAATGTACATTGTTTGCAAAATCTAATAGGAAAGGACTTATAGATCCCTCACAAAAAATACTGGAACAATTAACCAGTTACAGGAACAAGCCTTGTGTAGAATGCATGAAGAAAAATTACTGTTCAAGCCTGTTGAAAAGAACTGCATGTGCAGCAGGGAGACAATCCCCAACTCCTGCACCAGGTCTCCATTTCACCCATAATGTTGCTCCTGTGATCTTCCAGGATGCGTTTTGGACTGCTTCAGAAAGGAGGACCTGGGAAGTGGTGCTTCCATGCATGGAATTTTAATGGCATCCAAGCCTTTGGGTTTTTAGGCTTCATTCTTGCCAGTATTTACTTAGAAGTAAGCACCACATTACTTAGAAGTAGGCACCACATTACATAGTGAGATTATGTCTGAATATATATATAATGTTCACATTATGTATCTAGTGATGTACATAACACCTGGTCATGTCAGATGTGAATGGGTATCTTCATTCACATCCAAAATAAGCAATCACCCATTTCAATAGGGCATGTATGACCACAATTATTCAGTGCTTCAAGAAATTTAACTGCATTCATATGGGCAATGGAGGGGTATTTACATATATGGGTCTCTCTTGTTAAACTGGGTCAAATGAGCCTAGAGGGTAGAGTTGGATTGAAGCTTTTCTGTGGATGTGTTCAGTAGATAGTAAATAAGCTTCAGTCAATGTATACAAATCCTGTTTTTTTTGTTCCTACCAGCTGGCTACTACCAACTAACATTCAGTCCTAACCTCTGGAAGGAAGTTGCCAGAATTTATCCACTCTTCCATGGTAGTAGATAAACTTGACGGAAATTTCATTCAAACTCCTATCAGTTTTCATTTATTCTGTCATATAATTTAAAGAATTGCAACATTATGTTGCATGCTTAACTTGACATCACAGCTTTTAAAAAAAACAAAAACAAATGAGTTCTGGAGAGCTTTAAAGTCCATAATTTAAATGAGCAAACTACATTAGGTGCTATTTTAAAAAAAGAAAGAAAGAAAGAAAGGTTTAAGTAGCAAGGGCAAGTCGGCATAAACTAAAGTGGAACAAGAGGACTGGATTGAGCTCTGCTATTTGGAAAGAGGCTTAATCCACTAAAATACAATCATGACGTGATCAGTTTTTAACATAGATAGGTCCATAATAATATTTAATGTTACATCATCCTCTTTGTTGCCATATGAACTTTAATTTTACAGGCATGGCATAAAATGGAAAGTCCTCCGGGATTAATCACAATTTTTTTTAAAAAAAGAGACTTCATTATATCTTTGTTCTTTGTATCTTGGCTTTTGTTAGCGCATTTTTAATTAGGATCTGGTATCTGCAATAAACAGTAAACATAAAGAGCTTTGCAAAAATGTATTAGACTGTTTGTTTTCACACTCTAATGCATATTTGCACAATTTTACCATGAAAAAAGGAAAACATGCTAAGCTCTTGGGCTGTATCCCAAATGTCCTGGAATAGAATCTGGAAATGACTAAGAATGCAGCCATACCCCATCATATTTCAGCAATTAACCTAAGAAAAGAGGTACATTTGCTATGACAGAGCCATCTGAGAAAGAAAAGAAGCATCAGGGGAAACACATTTTGCTCACCAAATGTATTTCTGGTTTTCCTCCCCCCCACAATGAATCAAATGCTTAAGAATTTGCAAAAGATTGTTACATTTGTTCACACCTGCAGAGAAAACAATTGCTTAGTCCATAGCCAAGAACCTGAATATGTCCAGAAGATATCACCAAAATGATAATTTAGATTGGAACGTGCCCTAAAGGGCTTAACCGTTAGCCAGGGCTTTCAAAAATGATTTTAAATAAGCTTGGCGTTTATGGCAGAAACTTATTTTTAGACTATGAAAAGGTCCAGACAGGATTGTGCAGATTAAAGTATTGTGGAGAAATAAACTAGCCTAACTTTTTTTGAGATTTTTCTAGGAATTAATATTGTTTCCTTAAATACAATGTGATGGTATAATAAAAAATAAAAATAATTGAAGATGCACTTCGCCAAAGACAGATGTACTTTCATTTTAAAGCATGCCTTGCAAACAACACCAGAAAATTTGAAAGGTTTAAAATGTGGCTCTTGTGAACACTTGTTATTGATATGATACCTTGATATTCTTTGAACGTGACACAAAAGTCATAAAGTATATAAGCAATTCTAAGGTGTAAAGTGATTTTTTTCTTACAGAGCTTAGCTTTAATGTGTTTCCAAATAAAACACAAGATTAAGTAATTTATTTTGTCATATGATTTATTTATAGGCTGAAACACTGTAAGCAACAGATAAAAGATAGAGTCTCAGATGTCAAAGTAAAAGATGAAAATCATTACATTTTATTAGCCGGTGATATATAAAAATGCCAAAAACAAACTGTAAAGAGAGGGATAGTGTTATGCTCAGAGGTCCTGCATCCGAATTGCATTTGTTTTTCTCCCACCTCCCCTAAAGGGGAATAATAGTCCTGAATTTAATTAAAAGTCTTATTTTTTAAGATTAAAGTCATGAAAAAGTTAAAAGACTCAAGCACAAAGAAGAGTAACTGTAAGGCACTTAGGGGATTGGAGGGATGAACTTGCTGCCTATGTTTTATTTCCTCTTGGCTATTTGATGGAGGATCACAAGAATTGCCGAGGAATTGTTCATACAAATAACTGCGAGGGTTTCAGAAGCCTATTAATTTTACATGAACTTGCACAAATTGTTAGCAGTAATGATTCCTAGGAAACTTTAGAGGGCGTTGTTGATGAGCTTTTCTCCTGATTGCTTTTAATTTTCTGTGTTGGGGCTATTTTGAAAGTCTTCCCTTGCTATAAAAGTTTGAGGTAGACCTAAGACATACGTTTGTGCAAGATAACGAATCCAAGCAGTAGCCAAAATCTGGTACATCTGACTCAACCCTATTTTGGTATCTCCAGTAGTATTTACATCTTCAAATACAGTCCACAGTGAAATAGTCTCATATTTTGCAACCAGGGTTAAGGATATTATGAACTCTGGATTCTAATTTTCCATTCATCCCCATGATTGAGAATTTCTTGTTTCCAGTTCCACGTTCACATTTTTTTGTGTGTCCTAGCATGTGGATTTAGGGGGTTTCATTGAGTTTCTGAACCCATCTTTTTGAATTATGAAATGCATCATACTACATGTGTCTTTGCTTAACACAATTTCCCTATTAGAAAAGAAGTGACTAGAAATTAGGGTTGCAGCTCCATGTTGGGAAATACATGGAGATTTCAGGGATGGAGCTTAAGGAGGGTGAGGTTTAGGGAGTGGAGGGATTTCCATAAGGTATAATGCCATAGAGTAATACATGAATTACAATGTATTTTCCCTCCTACAACTTGGGAACTTCAGAAAACTGAATAACATAGTGGTTGGTAAACAGATTTTATGGAACAACAGTTCTTAAACCTAAGATTGTGGATCCAGTTCTAAGAACAGTTTCCTAGGAGTAAGCGCCATTGAATAAAATGGATCTTACTTCCAAGTAGAGCTGCTTGTGACTGGTCCCTATATTGCAAGCAACTACCTTTCAGTTCATACAACAACCTTTGTTCTAAAAACAATCATGTCTCAAAAGTTTCCCAGGCCACATATTTCAGTGTAGAGATTTTCCTCACAAATGTTATCCAAAATATTCCTATTTGCAAACACATTCCATTGAAACTACTGAGAGTTTCTTCTAAATGAATATAGCTAGCATTGACCTGTAATAGATTTATCTTCACATTGGAAAAAGTAGTCCTTGAAGCTGTTCTTAGATGAAGAATAAATTATTTATGACTCTTCAGTTTTCTCAGTCAGTTGAAATTTTATTGATCAATATATTTGGCACAAAAGTAAATACAAAACAAAACTATGCCCAAATTAAAAATAAAATATAACTTTTTACATTTTGTACTCCGTAACAGGATGCAAAGTGAGAGTGAAACAATAACAACGTTTCATTGTATGCTTCAGTCAAGAATACGAGTGTAATTCCAACAATTATTTTATTGATTATAGGACTGCCTGGAGATCTGATAGGTGGAGCTGAGAAGGGCAGGGTTTAGAGAGGAAAGAGACCTCAGCAGGGTATAATGCCATAGAGTCTACCCTCCAAAGCAGCCATTTTCTCCAAGGGAACTGATCTCTGTTGTCTGAAGATTAGTTGTAATTCCAGGAGACCTCCAGGCCCCATCTGGACACTGCCAAGCCTAGATCAGAGAAGTCCAGAGTTTATTAATGTGTAATGCACTATAACTTGACCCTGATGTTTTTATTAAATTCTTATCAGATTTCATGGTACTTCTGCACCAACCAGAGTGTAATGGATTCTTATATGGTCTTCAATGGTCTTGCATCTTAACACTGCCAAATGAAACTGAATATATCTTTTTATGAAATGTGATTTACAACTTCTTGATCTAGACTTCAGTGAAAGAGCTGTGTGTGGAATGATGACAAGATGGGGCCCTCAGGCAATGGTTTTGTAGTATGAAGGAATGGAACTGACAGAATGCTAGAGAACCGTTTCTGAAAATGCAGGCCAAACAGAGTGATCCTTTGTCAGACAACTAGCCAACAGAACTACGGAAAACAAGTATACAAGAAAACAAGTTTACCAGGAACTACTTACATGTTTAAAAATAGCTACCCCATTTTACATTCCTTTGATACAAAGATAATTGTGAGTAATTTCATGTTATTGGCTTAGTTAAGGTGACTGTTTGCTGGATCCTCATTTCTAAGATAAATTTTCCTGTCTGAAGCTCAGCCTAGATTTTAACAGTTATAAATTCATATGGTAAAAACAGGATAGTTTAGAAAGAATGTGTAGCATTTAAATGCTTGAAATATTTTGTATAGACCCTTAGAGAACCAATCATCACTTTCGTAAGCACTAAAAGAAATTTGCACATAATTCTGATACACATAAACTTGGAAATTATAAGTATAAAAGCATTTTGCATATTATTGTCTGTACTGATGATGGCTCTAAAATGAAAATCCATGAGCTATATCGTTTCACCCTCCCACTTCTGAAAATAGCCTGAGTGTTCCTAGCAGGGAGAGAGGGGTAGGGTTGCCAGCCTCCAGGTGGGGCCTGGAGATCTCCTGCTTTTACAATTAATCTCCAGCTGGCAGAGATCAGCTCCCCTGCAAAAAAACCAAAACAGCTGCTTTGAAGGGTAGACTCTAGGTAGGGTTGCCAAGCCCTTACCTTTCTGGCGGGGACCTTTGGGGGGCATTCTGGAAAATGGGTGGTTTTGCAAATGACATTCTGGACCACTTCCAGTAAAACCCAAAACAGGAAATGGCTGGCAGTCGTATGAGTGGTATCTAGGAGAATGAAAAATAGACTACTCAAATGGCTGCCAGCCATTTAATGACCAATTTTGTTCCTCCCTCCCCACTTCTAACTGGGGGAAGAGAAGCAAAACTGATCCCTGAAAAGGCTTGCAGCCAATTTACGTTGTTAGACTAAACAAGCTGCAAGGCTTCTCAGTGATCAGGATCACTTAAGCCTTGCAGCCATTTGAGTGGTCATATTTGTTTCCCTTAGCAGAAGAAAAAGGGACCACTCAAATTGCTAGCAGCCATTTTAGTGGTCCTTTTTGCTTCCCCACTAATTTTGGGGTGGGTTTTCCCCCACCAGCCAGATGGCCGGCTGTGAGGAAACCCTCCCCACATTGGGAGATCCTCCCACTCGGACTGGGGGATTAGGATCCCTATCTCTAGGGCACTGTACCATGCTGAGGCCCCCTCTCCTCCCCAAACCCTGGCCTCTCCCGGATGCACCCCCAATGTCTCCAGGTATTTTCCAACACAGCCCTGGCAACCCTAGGAAGGGGGCAAATTTTTTAAAGTTTCCACGTCCCTCAATACAAAATAAAAGCAGATTTGGGAGTTCAGGAACTGAGCTGGAAGTCCTCTGTATGTTCTTTCTCAACCCCCTTGTTCTCTCCATAGCTTCAGTGCTAGAAAGAAGAGTGACAGATAATGCAATGGGTATATTAAAAGCTTGTGTGGAGTAGGTGGGACAAATGACTGGAATTCTACATCTGTTCTCCAACCTTTAAACTTAAGATGGCCTTTGAAATGATAACATTATTTTGGATTAGAAGTTATGCTGGCATTAGATTGTATGTAAACCCAATGAAGGAGTTCTCCATTTTATCAAAACTGTAAAATATACTATGCATTAACTAGACTGAGCTGAAAATACATTTTTGGGGACATATTTGGCAATGTTGAAGAACACTTTCCTTTTCCAAAACCTTTTAGGCACTGTTTGCAAAGATGTCTTCCATTCCTATTGTCCTGTCTTACTGTTGCCCTCAAAGATTACATTTGTTCTCAATGAAGACATCACATATCCCAACCTGACTAGGTAACATTACTGGATCATCTTGTTCCTTATCAGATTCCAAGTTGGCTGGATAATCTAGGAAGAAAGAAGTAGTAGTTGGGGAGTAAATGGCATGAAAGTAATACAGGAAACATTCCGTTCTATATTGGACTTTTAAAATTCTGAAGTTTGTAGTGTTATTTTGCACTGTTGCTGTTTGCATAAATAAAACTTTTAAATTTAATTTCTGCTTCCCCGTCTTCCCTGGTATTCCAATTTAATAACTGGAGGATTATTTATCCTTATCTTTATTGGTTTTAATTAGACCCTAGTTTACACGGCACTAGCTCAACAGAGCATCAGGTGTACCAGCAGCTATATCAGCACAATATCACAAAACATGACACAACGCCAGCACTGCAGTATTGCAATGTGAGTGTCGCAGGCTGATACATATTCACATAAACATACAATCTCTATTTAATGCAGACAAATATAAAGTAAAAATAATCACGAAAATATGCAGCAGTAAAAACATTTGAATATTTATTAAGACATACATTGGAAAGATTGGGAATAGAAGCATTTATTCTTGAATTTTATCCTCTCTTTGCCAAATGTTGAAATTGTATGTTTTCCTAGTGTTAAGGAAACCAGCTTGGCTTTATCTTCTAGCTGCATTTCTCTGTGTTACATTCACACAATTTTTAATGACTATGTTAGCATAGAGCTCTGCAAAGAAAACCTAGCTGAAGAGTACCACACAACCATGTTGAAGGCCTGATATCTACATAATGCAGTATTGAGAAGACAGAGAAATAGTTAATACAAAAACATACTAGGACCTATGCAGTGTAGTCAGTGTAGTATATAAATTAATCCAGACAGGGATGCTGCATTCAGTTTCTGTTCAGCTGTAAAATTGTGTGACACCTTGAAACACAGAATCATAGAGTTGGAAGGGATGTCAAGGGTCATCTAGTCCAACCCCCTGTACAATGCAGGAAATTCACAAATACCTCCTCCTCCCCCCCATACACCCCCAGTGACCCCTGCTCCATGGCCAGAAGATGACAAAAACCTCCAGGACCCTTTGCCAATCTGGCCTGTAGAAAAAATTTCTGACTGCCCCCAAAGTGTCAATTAGCATTTCCCTTGGTTTTTAAGGAGGCATTGACATAAAAGTCCCTGCCTGCAACCAGACACTAAAATAGCATACAATATCTCTAGTAGTTGGTCTTCCTCCTCAACCACAAAGGGTGGGACAAATAAAACCCTTGGAATGAACAGAGTAAAATAAGGTTCATGCTCCAGTTTCTCCTGGGCTAAGATCCCTCTCAACCTGTAAGAATGTCTTTCAGGATGGTTGAGATGTCTACGAAGGCCAATTTCTAGGCCTTTCTTCATGGTGAACTCACAGTCTTTTGCATTTTCTAAGGCACTCAGGATGTGCAGGGCCAGGTCGGCCCTCAAGGTGACTCTACTGGCCATTTCAAAGCCACTCGATTATCCGGGAGTCTCCTTTCAGGTCTTCAAATAACACAGCACCATCCACGCCTGCTTCGGTTGTCTGAACATCTCCAAAGACCAACAGACTCCTCAGAGCTGCTCCAGAAATCACAGAGGCCCTCCAAGGTCACCTGAGGATGTGTGAGTCTGCAGCACTGGACAGCGGGGGAAGGAGAAACAAGCAGGCCAGACAAACAGTGCCAGAAAGGTGAGAGGTGAGCAGACCAGATGTACCATGAGAGATGAGTAGGCCAGATGAACCACACCAGAGAGAAGAGGAAGGATAAAAAAAAGAATCACTGACACAGGCCTCATGAGCCTATCCCCTTGCCAACGTTCAGTGATGTTTAGCAGATCTTTAAAACATCTTTAAAACATCATTTGGCATTATAGCAGTGTTCAGCATTCAGCATTTAACTAGTCTTTAAATGTCCTTTAAAAACACTAGCCCCCAGACCTGGAGTCCTGGAGCATGAGAAACCACTCTCCACTTATGGGGATTAAGTGACATAACCTGTTTCAATATCCTTGAAAGAAAGACAGATTAAAATAAAATTAACTTATTTTTAAGCACCCTGTCCTGTAGCATTAAAAAGTGTATTAAAATGGTCCTATTCTTTTCCCAAAACCCTTGCAGGCTAATATTTTTCAGAATCCCTTGGTAAGCATGAAACATCAGCAGTGTTCCTTCAAATTCTGCCAAGCTGAGTTAATACACCCACTGAAGTACTGGTTTTTATACCATTTAAAGCCAAGACCCCAAGAGTATGCATTCAGAACTACAGGAACTAATTTCAAAGAATCCAGTTATATTAATCAAAGACAGAAAACAAAGAAAATGTTATTCACAAATCATATAGAAAGTATAGGCAGATCAAACAGAGATGATCAAACAGAGATGACCATGTAAATATTTAATACTAATAATGTTTCAAAACTGATGTCTGTCTTCATGTGTTACTGAATACTTCATTGCAATCCTCTATAATTTTGAAAATTAATTGAACAAAATCTTCCTCAAAAGAACTACTGAATTCCCAGGGTTTTCACCCCATTGTCCCAATATAAGCATGTTACATTTGATGCAAATAAATGGCCTCAAAATATTCACCTTTCAGGACTACTCAACTTTTACACATGTTATGCAGTACATAGCTGTTTCCACAGTTCCTGAGTCCACAGGAAAGGAAAGGGTACCCATAAATTCAGTCTAGGCCTGGCCATAATGTTACATGAGATGAGATGGTCAGCTGCAGACATCAGATTTTGGCATGGATGGACAGCAAATTGCCAATTGTTTCATTTATTTAATTTCATTGCATTAATGTGCTCTCACCCATGCACTTTAATACTTATGCTAAGCCTTTAAATAAGATCATCTGTAGTTTTTGTGTCAGATGTCATGAACTTGGATGACATCCAGCTGTATATTACTGTAACTGAGCTTGCCAACACAGCTGCCACTATCCTAAAACAGTGTTTGGATGCAGTGGCTAAATGAAAGAGTGAAAATAAGCTTAGTTAAATCCATACAAGAGTTAGGTGAAGCTGAGAGGGTAAGCCAGTGCTCTGGAAGGAACTCCTAACTGACCACATAAAGACCTTTGGGGGGATGGGTCCCCTAGACTCAGCTTTGCTTTTGGAAGATCAGGCAAAATGTTAATGCTAAGAGAGGCTTCTTTCATATGCATCTAGTTCACAAGCTATGCTTTGTTCTACACTCAGCCGACATGGCATACGGATCCACATTTTGGTAATTTCCACTATGGATTACAGGAACATTTTCTACTTAGGGATGTCAAACATGCGGCCTGGGGGCTGAATCAGGACCTTGGAGGGCTTCTATCAGGCCCCCGAGCAACTGGCTGTCATCTGCTTCCTTCTCCCTCTGTCTTGCTTTCTTCTGCGTAACAGCTTGCTTTGCAAAGCTTGCTCAATCGCACAGGAGCTACAGAGCACAACCTCTATTTTTTCCATTGGCTGAGGATCCTCCCTGAGGGAGGGATAGCTTGCTTTGCCAGGCTCTCTTAATCACACAGCAGAGCTACTGAGCCAAGCCTCTCTTCCTTCTATTGGCTGAGGCTCCTCCTGGTCCCCTGAGAAAAGAAGGAAAGAGCCAGAGTTTCTTTTGCCCAGTTCCCTGGATACCATGGGAGAAATACAAAGACAGCATCTTTAAGACCAATGAGCACTAATGTTTTAAGCATGTTTTATTTTAAGGTTTTTTTAAAAAAAAAAATCTTTAATTTTGTTCTGTCCTTTATTATATCTCTGCTATGTAATCTTATATAGGTACACACATGGCCCAGCCCGACATGGCCCGGCCCGACAAGGTCTCAGATCTGGCCCCCATAACAAATTAGTTCAACACCCCTGTTCTACATGTTTTTATGTGACAGCACTTCCATTGAGAAGTAAATTCAAGAAAATCTCAGTGAGAAAGGAAGGCTATAAATAAATAAATAAATTCTACAATGCTTTTTCTTAAAATGGTGGAAACCCAATATAACTCTGAGAGATTTTGGATTGATGACACGTTGTTCACAGTGAAGGGCAGTTGTTAACATCTGGAGCTATTGCACTCAATTGCTAGTGATATTTAAAGGGCAGGCCTCTGCTACAGAGCAGAGAGCATAAGGAAAACCTAAGTGCTGCAATACTCCTCTTATCCAAAGACATATTGTAAGGATAATATCATGGAAGCACTCATAATCCTAGCTAGTAGGTCTTGAGAGCATAATAAAGTATCATATCCTTCACTTATCAACAGAAGCATCAGTTTGAATAAAACTAGAAACTGCGATAGGGAAAATGTTCCTTTATATTTGGATGGCCACCCCATTCTATTTCCATTAATTTCAATGGACTTAGACTGCAGTAACTCTGCCTAGGATTGCAGTGTCATTAATTTAAATTATATTAAGCAGCCTGAAAACTTGTAATATTCAGTCCTTGTTTTTTTTCCTATTGGAATGGGATTAATATGTTGCATGTTCTGAAACTTTACCCTGTTGCTATTGATGCATACAAATTCGTAGATTAATAAGTAAAAAGTGTCAGGAATAGCATGATTGAGTTGGAGGTGTGAGTTAGATGTCTGCATTGCTGGAATGTGGGAGTGGACAGTTGTTGCACGATGAATCTATCCCCAATGGCTGTGAGTTGTTTTAAGGAACTGCATTCAGTAAGTTTATAACCTTCCAGCTGTATCATTTAGAACACTTAATGGCATTCACCAATGAGAAATTCCCCAGAGTGTGGAAGGGCACTCACCACAGGGTTAACAATTTTCGCAGTGGAGGACAGTAAGCAGTGGGGTGCGACAGGGCTCAATACTGGGTCCCATGCTCTTTAACTTGTTCATAAATGATTTGGAGTTGTGAGTGAGCAGTGAAGTGGCCAAGTTTGCAGATGACGCTAAATTGTTCAGGGTGGTGAGAACCAGAGAGGATTGTGAGGCACTCCAAAGGGATCTGTTGAGGCTGGGTGAGTGGGCGTCAACGTGGCAGATGAGGTTCAATGTGGCCAAGTGCAAAGTAATGCACATTGGGGCCAAGAATTCCAGCTACAAATACAAGTTGATGGGGTGTGAACTGGCAGAGACTGACCAAGAGCGAGACCTTGGGGTCGTGTTAGATAACTCACTGAAAATGTCAAGACAGTGTGCAATTGGAATAAAAAAGGCCAACGCCATGCTGGGAATCATTAGGAAGGGAATTGAAAACAAATCAGCCAGTATCATAATGCCCCTGTATAAATCGATGGTGCGGTCTCATCTGGAATACTATGTGCAATTCTGGTCACCGCACCTCAAAAAGGATATTATAGCATTGGAAAAAGTCCAGAAAAGGGCAACTAGAATGATTAAAGGCTTGGAACACTTTCCCTATGAAGAAAGGTTAAAACGCTTGGGGCTCTTTAGCTTGGAGAAATGTCAACTGCAGGGTGACATGATAGAGGTTTACAAGATAATGCACGGGATGGAGAAAGTAGAGAAAGAAGTACTTTTCTCCCTTTCTCACAATAGAAGAACTCGTGGGCATTCAATGAAATTGCTGAGCAGTTGGGTTAAAACAGATAAAAGGAAGTTCTTCTTCACCCAAAGGGTGATTAACATGTGAAATTCACTGCCACAGGATGTGGTGGCGGCTACAAGCATAGGCAGCTTCAAGAGGGGGTTAGATAAAAATATGGAGCAGATTAAGCACATGTTATTAAGCACATGTTAGAATCAGTGACACATTTGGATTATAATCGTAACAATAAGACATGCATTTGTGTGATATACATTGCACTAGAAGTAATAAAAGTGCTACATCCACCCACAGATTAAAGTGTAGAAGTTTTTTTTTATTTGCTCATATACCAAAGGAATAATAGAGATAATATGAGAGGGGAAATAAGAGAGGTTTGTCATGAAGATTCAATGCTCTATTACTTAAAGATAAAGAATTTCTAATAGCCATTAAAATGAAAATTAAGAAGCATATAAATTTTCATTTTTGGCTTTGTATCATACCATAATATACTATGAGCTTTTATAGTGACTTTGAGAAGCAGGATTTTTTAGGAAATGCTGAAGGCAAGAAAAATTGGAGCTATTAACAAAGCTAACAATAAAAAAAATAGAACATCAAAATCCTACACTAAAAAGCTTATGTACAAGTGTTATAGATTAAGACTCTATTGAATAATATTGCTGTTAAAGGAGACAATTGTTTTTATGGAACAAATAATTTTTTTCTATGATAACTCAAAATGGGTAAATAGTTAACAGCCTTAATAAAAGGGGAAGATGAATCTCAGCATAACAGTAGTGTATACAAAATAATGAATGATCATGAACAATGACAATAAGAAATGGAGGACCTTTAAAGGATGCTGTAAACACATTTAAATCTCACCTTGGAGTTGAATGAAGGTGATAGTTTTGTTTTGGGGCACAGCACTGAAATATTAAGCACATGTTATCCTGAGCACTACTGCATAGAAATAGGCACTGCTGAAAATTAGCAAAAACTACTTCTATAGAATAGGGGATTAACACCCCCTCTGAATTTCTATTAAATTAAATAGATTTTAATAAAACACCAATATTATAAGATACCACTTTGACTAGGGTACCATGATAGGGCCCTGTCAGCTGATCTCAGTTACTGGCAGTTCTCACATAGGGAGAGAGAGATTCAGTCAGCACCTTTCATCCAGTCAAAACCTTATAGGTGAAATTGTGAAATATTCCACCTACAAATGAGGTTCAGATCCCTTCATAACTTGGCCATTGGTTTTCAGTGTGTTTGTTCCATTGCTACTCTCTCAACTGCCACAGCCCCACACTCTTTTCTTTACCTTCTAGCAGCACAGGGGTATTAGAAACACTAGTAATTATGGGATATACATTTCTGGTTGTTCTTGAAAGTCCTGAATGCTGCATGATGTTTTTCTCCCATGCAACCACCCACTGAGCTCCCATTATTCCAGTTCTAAGTGCTGTTTTTGTACTTGCAGAGTCAGTAGCATTGTCCAGTCAGTGGCATGTGGTTTAGTGATGTACTCTACATGGCACCAGGCCAGGTAGTCTCTGCAGATGCATACTCAGAACTGACTGGTTTGAACTACAGTTCCCACTCATCAGGGCGAGAACATGTACATCCTATGAACACCAATAAAGATGAATACAAACAGTTTTGGGAGTCAGGCAGGGAAGCAAAATGCACAAGGGTAGACCACTGCAAACACAAGTCATACAACTTGCTTTTCAGACCCAAGTAAAATGTGCAAGGCGAGAACAGAGTGACAAGCCACCAAACTCCTTTCTTTCCCTTTATAGAACTGAAACACCTCCTTATTAATTGAGTTTGTAAAAAAAGATAGGTGAGGGATAGAGAAGGGGAAAGTGTGAGAACACACATGTGCATGGGATGTGTGCAATGTGATGTTGAGCATTCAGAAAACCATCAAACGTTTCTTGAGGTTTATGGGTTTTAATCCCTGGTTGAAGGTTATAGTAGAATTTCTTGACTAGTTACAGTTCTTGGTTTTTAGATCTCCTAATTTTCCCCGCTACCTGTTTGTATATTCACACAAATAAAATCAAGGAAAAGACACAAAATGCCTTAGTAGTTAAGTAGAAACAGCCCCAAATTTATTCATGTATATCTTGAAGATATATTAAAGATTTAAAGGCCAAATCAATCATATTAAACCCAAAATACTATATAAAGCCTCCAGATGGTATGCTTCTTTAATATATGCAAACTTGTGTTCCTAATACTGTCACTCTTATCTTCCCTCACCCCCATACCCTAAATTTACCTATTATGTCTTTTCCTGATAGAAGACCTTCTGCAACTTGTTAATCCTGCTGACATCACTGAATCTTTGTGTGGGTTTAAGAGTCCATCATTGTGCATCTTATTATAATTCAGGAACTAGAGATCAAAGGGCCTTTAAATTGGCTATGCCCAGCATAACAGAGCAACAGCTAGTATAAAAGCTATAACTAGGGCTTTCATGCAGTCTGAAAAAAAATGCAATTAATTACTTAATTCAGAATTTTAATTTTTATACCCAAGGCTCTGGATATGTACAAACAATTTAGAAGTTGGAAATGAAACTTTATAAAATGTACCATTCTTAGCCACTACAGAATTGTAAAAAAAAAAAGTATAATTTTGGGCATTCTTTGATGTTATCTGCATGTAGGGTTGCCAACTCCTGCTTGGATAACAGATGGAGAGATGGGTGAGAGAGCCTGGAGAGGGCGAGGTTTGGTAAGGGGAGGGACTTCAGCACGGTATAATGCCAAACAGTCCACTCACTCTGCAAAACAGTCATTTTCTCTAGGAGAACTGATATTTGTAGTGTGGAGATTGATTGTAATTCTGGGAGATCTTCAACCCTCACTTTGACAACTCTATCTGCGCCTGTGGAAGCACACATAACAAGCCTCAACAACTATGACAACACAGGAAGGCATCTATAGGAGGTGGTCCTTCAGAGCATTGTTGCTGCATTCCAGAGTGGATGCAGTTTCCAAAAAATCTTTAAAGATCATGCAATATACAGAATATTACAATACTCCCTCATCTAGAAGCTACCAAATTAACCTTTTGTAGCTTAACAGAAAGTATCGTTATTTCCCCAAGTAAAGCTGGAAGGAAGCACTTTTGGGTCATACCTGGAACTGAGGTCAAAAGGTTCAGATCAGAAACAATCCAAACGTAGGCCCTCAGTGAAAGCAAAATCTTATGCAGAGTAAGACATAAACCCCCACCTTGGTTTTCTCATTACCTTATATTCTAATAGCAACGTTGGCTAAATTTTAACATACTTAAATCTGGTGACGAGCTGCGAATGGTCAAGACAGATCTTCCTAAAGAGCTGAAAAGGGCCTCAAGTTTACAGAAGAATCTGAAATTAAAAAATACATTGTAAAAGGACCTGTAGCTTTAAGCAATGGATTTTCTCAATGGCCGTTCTAAGGCAACCAGAGTATTCAAGGCCGGGTTTCTGTGAGTAAAAAGACAGAAGGAGAGGGCAGGGCCCTTTCCCAGCTTAATTTGATATTTGAGGGAGGACTCAATGGGGCCAGGCCTGGCTAGAGTTGCCAGCTCCAGGTTGGGAAATTCCTGGAGATTTTGAGGTGAATTCTGAGGACAGCAGGATTTGGAGGAGGGGAGAGGGCTCAGCCAGATATAATGCCATAGAGTCCACCCTTCAAAGCAGCCATTTTCTCCAGGGTGACAGATCTGTGTTGTCTGAGTTCAGCTGTCATTCTGTGAGATCTCCAGGTTCCACCTGGAGGCTACCAGTCCAAGGCCTGAAAGCAATCTCGGGGTGACTTGATACTACCTCACTTCCATGACTCAACTAGGTGTGGTTGCTTACTACTGTTCAACAGCAGCCATACTATAAAAACCAGCGTGGCAGCAATTAGCACTTCAGAACAGGGTCTGGGAGAACCAGGTTCAAATCCCCAACTTGCAGTGGAAGCTTATTGGGTGATTATGGACCAGTCACAGAGTGTCAGCCTAAACTACCTCACAAGCAATGCTCCCTTTAAGCTGTGGAGTCTTGTGAGCACAAATTGTACTTTATGAGCTAGCTACTGGCTTTAAAGTTGTGAGCTACTGCATAAATTGGTTTGCTCTGGGGCCATCCTACCTGAGCTAAGACAAAAATGTGTGAGCTGGAGGCAAAAAAATAATAAGCTACTTCACACTAACTTCGCTTAGATGGAACCGTGCTCGCAGGGTTGCTGTGTACATAAAAAAGGAGAGGAGAATAATGTAAGCTGCTTTGGTCCCCCACTGCAGAGAAAGGTTGGGCATAATGAAGAAAACACATAATAATTATACCTGAAGATGGAAGGTAGATAAAAGGTAGGTTGGTGAATGGCTGAGAAGAAAATGAGAAAGCGGAGAGGATACAGGGGTTGCCAGCAGAAGGGAAAGAGGAAACGTAGAGAGGGGGATACAGGGGAAAGTGAGGTGCCGCCCCGTATGTTCTTGGGGATTTCCTACCACACAAATGGGCATGGCCCACTGGGGGGGAGGAGATAGGGCTGCCAACTTCAGGTTAGGAAATGATTAAGCTATTTGGGGTACTGGAAAGGGTGTGATTTGAGGAGTGGACAGATCTCAGAGGGTATAACGCTGTAGATTCCACCCTCCAAAGCACACAGTTCCTCCAACGGAACTAGGGCTGCGAACCTCCAGATAGCAGCTGAACATCACTCAAAATTACAACTGCTCTCTAGAAGACAGACATCAGTTTCACTATACAAAATGGCAGCTTTGGGAATGAAGCTTTGGACTTGGTAATAGACCCTGCTGAAGTTGCTTCTCTCTACAAACCTTACTTTCACAATTCTCCAGGAATTTTTTTCAGGAATTTCCCAACGTGGAGCTGGCAACCCTAATTGGGGAGCTGATCTCTGTAGGTGGGAGATCTGTTGTGATTCCAGGAGATCTTCAGGCCCAAACTGGAGTTTGGCAATCATAGATGGAGAGAAGGAAGCAAGAAAAGTGGAGAGTCTATGGGAGTTTTCAGGAGAGGGAAAGAGGAAATAATGGGGGAGAGGGAAATTAGATGCCTCCTGCAAGTCCTTGTGGGTTCCTGCTTGTCATCTTTATTATCTGACAGAAGATCCAGATTATAAACCTTTATCCAGTCTGCTTCGGCAAGGATTCTCCATATTCACTGGAACGATATTTAAACAAGAGACATCACTTTATGTTATCAACACAGCAACCACACTGCATTTTAACCTCTTGGACAGTCTTTTCCCAGCAATTTTATTAAGCGGTTTTCTGTATTTTACAAAAAAGCAGTTGGCAATTGAATTTCACTGTGTTTGAAATATTCTTTTTTGTTGAATTGAATCTCTCTCAATATTTATTCATAATTCAAATTAGTAGTATTGAAAATAGTTTTGATATGTACAATGGCCTTGTTGATCATGGCAACTGATTAGGTAGTTGTTGATCCTGATTGCTTCATTCCTATGCCCTAGTCATCATGGAATGTCTCTTTTAAAGGCAGTGAAATTAGATGTATGTGCTACTTTTGCTATGTAAGCAGCGTTTAACCATCTTCTCTTTTTTCATTTTTCATAGTCAAGAACATTTCCTTTCCTTTTGTTTACTAGTCTAGATTTCTTGATGGTACATATCTCTGCAGCTAAACATGTCTGGCTGGTTAGTTTCATTTCAGGTCGAGTCTGGCAGCTACACTCCCACGCAAAGTAATACTGAATGGTCTCACCAGCACATGGCAATGAAATTGACTAAGACGTCAGCCAGTATGAAATGGTCAATTTCATTTTTGATACACTAGGTTAAATGCATTAACATGCAAGGGAGCAGCTGTAAGGCTAAAACAAAATGAAACTGAACAGGACTTTCTTATAGTTGCCAAGTCCAATTCAAGAAATATCTGGGGACTTTGGGAATGGAGCCAGGAGACTTTGGGGGTGGAGCCAGGAGACTTTGGGGGTGGAGCCAGAAGACATTAGGGGTAGAGACAGGAGCAAGGTTGTAATAAGCATGATTGAACTTCAAAGGGAGTTCTGGCTGTCGCATTTAAAGGGACCATACACCTTTTAATGCCTTCTCTCCATTGGAAATAATGAAGGATAGGGGCACCTTCTTTGGGGGCTCATAGAATTGGACCCCATAATCCAATATTTTTGAAACTTTGGGGGTATATTGAGGAGGCACCAGATGCTATACTGAAAATTTGGTGCCTCTTCCTCAAAAAAAGAGCCCCTCCAGAGTTCCAGATACCTGAAGATCAATTCTCCATTATATCATATGGCAGGGGTAGCTCTCCAGATGTTTTTTGCCTACAACCCCATCGGCCTCAGCCAGCATGGGCAATGGCTGGGGTGGATGGGAGTTGTAGGCAAAAAACATCTGGAGAGCTACCATTGGCCACCACTGCCATATGGGAATTGGTCTCCATAGGGAATAACGAAGTGCCCAGCAGAAATTCCTCCCCCCCACACACTTTCTGATGACCCTGAAGTGCAGGGAGGGCCTCCATGCTGGGAATCCCCTGCCCCTACCTGTTCAATTTGCCCCCTAATCTTGGAGCTTAGGGAGTTTATACACCCTGAAACGGGCTTTAAGATATCCTTGAGAGACACTACCACTTGCTCCATTAAGCAATGTATTTATATTTTATTATGTCCATGTTCCAAGATTTACTTAGGAAGCACCACACATGCAATCTGCACGCATGTATTGGAACACAAATCGAGAATAATTTTTTTTGTGACATATGCTCCCCTTGTGGAACATTTTAATAATTTTCATCATGATCCTAACAGCCTGAGATTTCTTGTAATAGAGAAATTCCTTCATAGACTACAGGGTAAGGTGGATATGACCAAACAGCTAAGACGTGAGATGAAATTGATATTTTTGTTACAGACATTGACACCTAAAGGTCTGAACAATGACTGGGACCTAACATGTTTTCTATAAGAACGTTAGTTGTAAAGACGATCCTTTTGGTAAAATTCTTTTTGTGAATTATTCTGTTTGTATTATTTTGCTGTCAAATGATTTTCTAGGGAACCTTATCACTGTCAGCTCAAATGCTGTATCCTTAAGGAACTATAAGATTGCATACACCTGTGGCTTTATAAATGAGTACCTCCTGTAGTAGTTCAGAAGAATTGACCATACCAGTTACTTATCGTTGTAAGCATCAGCATTTGAATAGGATTGAGAATTTTCTTGCAAGTATGCTATTTCTACTATGGAGATAATCCCACATGTGTTGATAAATGTATATACTTAGTGTATATTTTATATGGTTAATTTGTTGTTTGTACAGCTTGTAGAAGTGTTAAGCGAAATGTCGGATAAAGCACTGCCGTGTTGCATTTTATTTCTTTGCCGTGTTGTACAGAAGAAGAAATTTTTGGAGCAAGTTCCTCCTTTGAAGACTGCTTTACTGAAATAAGATTCTCCGGAGTGTGGATCTCTGTTCATCCCTCAAGATATTCTGCCTACGCCCAACTATTGAGAAGGATTGGACATTGATTTGTCTCTTAAAGAACCTTGGGTTTGGGTTGGTGTTCCTTATGCACTTTCATTAACTTATGAAACATTTTGTATTATTTAGCTTCAATTATCTATGCTACTAATGAAAATTGTTATTTATTTATAATTCGAAGGCTGTTTTTTGCTGAGGGTTTTCCCTGTTCTCCTGTCCTACCTGGGGAGTGGCAACCCAACTTTCTTAACTGCTTATATATGATAGACAAAGAGAGCGCTCAGTAGCTCAGCAAAACTGAGACCTTGAAATGAAATCAACCAAGACTTTTGTAGAGGCTCCACTATGAACCTCTGGGAAAGAGAACAACAATAATATCAAAGGATAAGGGTAAAACGGTATTTGGGGCAGAAAACCTTTTGTTCAGGAAATTTTTCTTTGGTGCTTTGAGTGGATAAAGGAAGTGCAGGAGGAGACAGTAGTAGCAATGCATTGTGAGATCATGCAAAGGCAAAGCATTTACTGACCACAAGTGAGTAAACTGCAATTAGGTGATGAAAGATTCCTCATTTAGTAATTATTAAAAGCACAGGACACAACAAAATCATGTGGCATCTCACAGGATAGCTTTGATGGGTAGAGCAGCAGTCATCTAACACCACCATTTGGAACCTGCCTGAGAAGATAACTGCTTCAAAGAAATGATCCTTACTCTCAAGTTTATGGTTGCACCACAAAATACAATGATCAGTGGCATCAAAAACCACTGCAAAGTCCAGAAGAATTAATGACACAATCACCTTGTCTATCTAGGTAAGGGTCCAACAGAGGTTGGGCTCCAAGCTGCTGGGTTTGGAATGAGGTGTGCAGAGGTACAGTCAGCTCACACAACAGAGCAATTTTTTAGCATCATTTGGAAAAATATATTGCAGAGAAAATATCAGATGTTTTCAGAAGGCATGTTCGGAATCAAGTACCGGCAGTTCTCAAGCAAATCTACTTCTGGCAAGATAAGGCTTCATAAAGGAACAATAAAAATCCCTATTGGTTTACTAGAATGTTTGGTTTGGACCAAGGAAACCTAGATTCAAAGCCCTAATCAGATTTGAAGGTGAGGTGAGTCATGGATTGCCTGTGGAAGTTTCTTAGCTCAACCAACAGCAATAATTTAAAAAGAAAAATAAAGGTATTGGGAAAATCCTGTGTCTTTTCAATGGTGTTTTGCTCATAATCTCCGAATTCTATCTGTATGTGCTATAATCTATACAATTATTTCTTTTACACACACACACACAGAGACAGGCAATGATCAAGGTTAGGATGAATGGTTCAATCATAATATACTTATTTCTATAGAAGTAACTAAAGCAAACTTATGAGAATTACATCATATTTGACCACCATATTTTACATCTTATATTTCCTGAATTTCTGCAAATGGACATCCTCTCTCAGTATGCTGACTAGATTTAGATCCCATTTGGAGGCATTGTTTCCTTCTATCACTAGATGGCAGGCTTTAGGGGTCTGTTATTTCTCCAAGACAGAAAGACATTAAAAATTGAATATCATTTTGAGAATGTATTTTTGCAAATAATTTTGGATAAAATCTTCAGGCAAATTGACCTTTATTTGACAAAACCGCCTGCATAGTAATTCTAGAGTGAAGCAAAATTCTGGTTTTTCATTATCAGCTTTATAACTATTAATAATCATACAGAAATTAAAGACCAGGCACAAAATTTTAATGCCTGAGGAGATATATTCCAACACTTTTTAATTACTGAATAAGAGTTCACCCCACATTATTTAAATAATGGTACCCTACAAATGGAGAACAGAAGCCCAGCAATTTTTCTCCAGTGAAATGACTTTGCCAAGGTTGTTTTCATGTTGTATTTTCCTAATGCACAGAATGTCTCCTGTGCATTAATAACAGGGCTGGATCTGGGTGGGGGCAGAGGGGGGTGCTTGCCCTGGGCGCTGACAGAAAGGGGGCGCCAAATTGGGTATGGAGTCCATTGTATTCTATGGGACCATAAAATAGAATGGCCCATAAGGGGGCGCCACTTTTTGATTTTGGCCCCCCTCAAAAACATGTAGATCCAGTCCTGATTGATAAACCTCTGTTGCACATAAACACATCCTAAGTCAGGCTACACTTTAAAGTTCATTGACTTCAATACATTTAGAATTAACTGTGCTTAGGAAGGTGCAGAAAATATTGCTACAACTAGAGATATAATCACATCAAGACTGCTTTCTTTGCAGTGCAAATGAGTACATCAGGAACATAAAGGGGAAGGAAAGAACATATACTGAAAGACATAGCAAACCACACATGCTCAGAAGACTGTATGAGTTATAGAAATAAAAACCAGAAAAACTTAGAAATTCCAAGGCATCATTTTGAGTGCAAAAACAAGCCTGGGCAATTCTGAACTCCAAAATCTGGGGAGAAACTCAAAAGAATTTTAGCAGCATCCTTGTTTCTGTGGATAGTATTTGAAGCAACTGTTGAATTTTTGACATGAAAGAGAAATCTGATTACTATTCCTCCTCATGTTGTGCTAATGTTAATGAAGGTAACTGTAATGATACTCCAATAGTGCAGGAAATATTGTATATGTTTTCTCTCTCCTCCCTCTCATGCATACACACTCCAGCATCTGAACTGTAGTAACAATTTAATTAAGTCCTTATAATACCATATAATAAAGTTCAATTGTAGTCTAAACATAAAAATCAGCTTCTCATTATGCAATATTTCACAAAAAGCAAAGCCGTCAAACAACTTATTACAACCCTGTAACCAGAATATGGTTGTAAACAGGGAGGATGGAACTGCAGTAACAACATAGCACTTATTAGGATGAATAGGAAACACACTGAAATATTGTTCCTTATATCCTATATAAATGAAGCAATCACATCCCAATTAATACTTTTATACTAGTATAATGGTAGTTGAGTTCTTGCGGAATAAAAAAATGTTCTTCAGGAAAGTGCTTCATATATCAAGGTAATAATTCTTGCAAAGGTAATTTAAACTATGAATAGGCCCTGAATATTTCACACTGTAAAGTTCACCAGTAGCAAAATCTGCACTTAACATTGCAGTGACCTTGTAAACCTTTATAAACAGGAGTGGTACTCAGCAGGAACACACAGACTTCAACTTGTGCTTGAGTCAACTAGTTGTGGTAAAGATCATTTTAAAAAGAACTCTGATAGTAAAGTCCTAAGAGACTTCAATAGATTCAGAAGAGTGTATAGGATTGCACTGTGACAAAGCGGTAAATTCAAACTGTCTCTAGAAGCACTGATAACTTCTTCCCACTGTGATAAGCTTTCCACCCACCTTGTCAGCTTCAGGGCTGGATCTAGGGGGGGCAGAGGGGGTGCTTGCCCCAGGCGCTGATGAAGGGGGGGGCAAAATTGGGTATGGAGTCCATTGTATTCTATGGAACCATGGAATAGAATAGCCCATAAGGGGGTGCCATTTTTTAATTTTGCCCCCCCCTCAAAAAACATGTAGATCTGGTCCTGGTCAGCTTTGCTCCTATTCAATATGATTTTGACCTGGTTCGATTTCCAAGTCTGAGTTCAAAATACTGGATATCAGTCTTGTTCTCCTGTTGATATTTTATTGTTAAATTCCAATTAGTGTTATTCACTGATCATGTCCTAAAAGACATCCATAAGCCAATAGTCTGTCCTAAGTATACTCTTCTAAGCTTATACTCTTCAATGGACTTAGAAAGGCATAACTATACTAAGGATTACATTGTTAGACTGCATTTTCTCTTTGGTGGGCGGTGAAGGATAAATGGGAAAATATTCCCACTGTTGTCAAATACAGTGTTATTTAGTGTATTGTCCACAGTAATTTTGAATTATTTTGTCACTAAATGATGTGGAGAGATGGAAGGCAGCATGGTATAGTCCAGTCACATCAGATCTCAGAAGCTAAGCATGTTAGGTACTTGGATGGGAGACCACCAAGAAAAGCTCTGAAGAGGAAGGCAACAGCAAACCACTTGACTTCTCACTTGTCTTGAAAGCTCTTTGCTGGGGTTATATCAGTTGTGACTTGACAGCACATACATATCTAAAATGTGTGCGTACACACTTGGCACTTGGCACTAAAGCCACAAATGTGATTCTCCAGTTATTTATATTGCAGTATGGGAACAACAGACACAAACTGAGATGTCTCTATTATTTATATACCCAACATTCTTTTGAGCCCAAACTTCAGCAATGGTACCAAATTATTCCACAAACATTCAAAGTGAGCCTAATGCAGAAGAATTCAGGCATTACAGGCATTTACAACTGTACTTGCAATTAATGTTCCCTCTAAGCTGCAGTTTTGTGAGCAAAAATTCTACTTTGTGAGCTACTAGAATTAAAAATGTGAGCTACTGGCATTAAAGTTATAAGCTACTGCATAAATTATTGTGATCTGGGGTCATCCTTCCTGAGCTATGACAAAAATGTGTGAGCTGGAGGCTAAAAATCTGTGAGCTAGCTCACACTAACTCAGCTTAGAGGGAACACTGCCTGCAATGTACAAAAGCACAAGGCACTTAATTGTCTGTTTCGAACACCAGCTCTGCTATATCATGTTGAAACTAGTGGTGACCGAAAATGGCATCTAATGCAGAGATGTCAAACATGCTGCCGGAGGGCCAGATCAGGCCTCTGGAGGGCTCCTATCAGGCCTGCAAGCAACTCACTGTCATCTGCTTCCTTCTCTCTCTTGCTTCCTTCTGCATCACAACTTGCTTTGCTACTCATACTCAATTGCACAGGAGCTACAAAGCAAAGCTTCTATTTTCTCCAGCACACTAATCAACTCATGCCCAGTCATTTCATGTTTTCCCCTGGGTCTTAGGCTCAAATTTCTGTAATGAATGTCAATAAATCAAAAGTAGGTTTGCAACTTACAGATACACACCTGAACAACATATTTAAGATTGCTACAACAGACATTGTTTCCAAATTCTGATGCAGTAATTCAGAGATATCAGTTATCAGAAACTGTTAAATAAACAAAATATTGCAAAAGTGCTAATCTTTTATGCATATTTTAAGTTATTTTAAAAAATCTTTGTGTTTGTCTTCTTTGTAAAGTTGATATCTCCACTACCTGGCATTACATTTTATGACACACATGGCCCGGCCAGGTCTCATTTATGTCAGATCCGGCCCTCATAACAAATGAGTTTGACACCCATGATCTAATGCATCATGGGAGAACCACTGTTCAATAAGGAAGTTAAAGAGCCTTGCTGAGTGAAGAAGATGGCTGAACTGAGCATTCTGAAGGTCTTTTAATTCCTTTAATTTAGTCTTAAATGTTATGTAAGCCCTGATGCATCATTAACTTGGATGTAACCATACCCTTAGACTTCAGCCATATTTAACCATCCTCACTGAGGACAACCAGGTTCAAATCCCTGATCTGCCATGAATGTTTCTGGGGTGACACCCATTATAATCTCTCAGGCTAACTGACCGTGCAAAGTTGTTGCTATGAGGATGTGGTTGGTGGAGGGAAGGATGATGTGATAAGTAGTTTTGGATTCCAAATAAGGACAAAAGTAGGGTACCAATAAAATAAACAAATAAAGAAATAAAACGAGTTCCTTAACCTCTGAAGATTAAGCAATTGGCAACTGGAGAACACCCTCCCTAAAAAATTTGTTTAGGGAGGAGGCTGAATCTGATTTGGCTTGAATACATCCATTATAATTTTGTTTCTTCACTGAGAAAAAAGAACTTTTAGTATTTATTTTCATACCAGCAAGGTTTTTTTTCTGGGGTAATATGATGGAACAGAGTTCCAAAACCTCTTTGTAGAAACAAAATTTTCAAAAAATGTTTAAAAGTTTGTGAAGGGCACCTGTATGTATGTTTCTCCTTCATTTCTTTCTTGAGAATTCCAGTACCTCTGTTTCCATACCAGTATCTCCCTTTTCAAATCCCCTGCCCCAGAGTTTCCCAACCTGCTGGCCCACATTGGGCTGGCGGGGGGAACCTCCCCCTGCGTCGCCAGCACAATGATATCACCTGGAAGTGATGCCATCAAAATGGTGGCATGCACGCAGGGCCGCTCTAGGTGTTTCCGGGAAAACTCTATGGTTTTTCCAGATGCTCTAGCCATTTGGGAGGTAAAATTTTATGGTACAGAGCATCCGGGAAATTCTATGGCTACAGCATCCGGGAAAACCATAGTGTTTTCCTGGAAATGCCTAGAGCGGCCCGCGTGCATGCCGCTATTTTGATGACATCACTTCTGGGTGATGTCATTTCGTCACGCGCGAATATCCCCTGCCGGGGCTTGAAGAGAACTTGGCAACCCTATTCCTCCTGTACCTCAGAAACATCCTTCTCATGCCTTCACAGAATAAAGACCTTTCTACAGTCAAGCATGAGATAGGTAAGGCTCAATCACATGGCTCTTCTTCATGGACATAAACAGATCTCACAGAAAACTGATTGTACTATTATAACCAGGGGTGGAATTCTAGCAGGAGCTCCTTTGCATATTAGGCCATACACCCCTGATGTAGCCAGTCCTCCAAGAGCTTACAACAAAGAGCCTTGTAAGTTCTTGGAGAATTGGCTACATCAGGGGGTTTGGCCTAATATGCAAAGGAGATCCTGCTAGAATTCCACCCCTGGTTATAGCTAATGAGTTCATTCAAAGATATCAGTTAGAACAAACACATTCACTGTCATTTAAGTACGAGGTTTTTTGAATTGTTACATCTTAACAAGTGGGTTGTACTTAGATGAGGCAATTTGGTAATCATGCCAACTATTGGGGTGGGGAGGTGAAGGGAAATTGGGAAGGATAGGTGGGATGTGGCAGGAGAGAATGTGTGTGGGAGCAGGAGAAGAGGTCATAGGGACTTAAGAGAATATTTGATTTTATTGTAATGTTAAAAATGTAAGATAAACTGTTTTTATTGTTAATTAAAAGTTAAAGTTGTATTTCAGCTGTCTGGAGATCATTTGTTGAAGCCAAATGTGTTTTACAAGTTGAACCTAAAGAGCAGATGTTAACTATGCACAGGAATGCAGTCATTTCCTATAATTATGTGATTTTATTAATAATTTCTTCTGAATGTCTGTGCTTTTAAGGTGAATTTTAGCAGCATTCTAAGAAAGCAAGGTGTATAAAATTCTAGGTGGCATAACTGTGAGCTTTCTTTGGGGTTATGACTATGGGCACTGTTCTGTATTGCCTCAAAATGTGCTAGTACTCATACGAGTTTGAAATGAGAAGATTGCTACTACTTTGAATTATGCATGTTGTTCAGAAATTGAGTGCACAGCAACTGTTTTGCATTCTGTTCTGGCTTAGGAGTTTAATTATGCTTGTTACAACCTTGTTTCTGGCTCCACCCTCAAAATCTCCTGGCTCCACCCCCAAAGTCCCCAGATATTTCTTGAATTGGACTTGGCAACCCTAATGCATTACCAAATGAAGTCATATGTGATGCCATAATTTAGTAAATTTCAGTACTAAGTCACCCTTATGAATAAGGCAGGAAGGAGCAAGGCTCCTTAAGTGAATGCCCAAGAAAATTTTTAAAATGTTTCCGTATTTCCTTTGTTGCCTTTCTTAGTGTTAAATCTGCGACCATTAGGTTGTTCTATGCAAATGGTATGTATATTTGCAGATCTTAGAGTGAATATCCTAAAAGTGAATTTCAAAAACAGAACACAGCAAGAAGTTGCTGAAATACCACTATAATCACTGGCCAACTCCCATTTTTTCCTAGGTTTGGTCCAGCCTAGGGGCATTGTTAGTGGGATGTCCAGGGCGGCCAGGCCCCCCCCCCTAAATTTCTGGGGAGCCCCTGCCTAATTTTCCCCATGGCCCCATCTCCATAGTGGCAATGGAGTCTCCTCCCTGTGATGCCACTGTGTGCAGTTTTTAAAGATCTAGCATAGCAATGCTTCTGGTCCAGTCCCAGCCCCCTCCAGGGAAACTGGAAAGTCTACACCCTTGTTCCCATCCAACTACTAGCCAGGACCAACCCTACTTAGCTTCTGATATCTGACAAGATCAGGTTTGCTTAAACGATGAATAATTCAGAAAGTTCTTTCTTTTTGTGGTGGCGAAGTGTTGAATTTGCTTCTCATGTAGGTTCAAACAGACTTCAAGCGTGGATGATGTGTGTTTACAATATTTCACGCGATTCATACGCCACATTGTTTTCAGGGGGTCCATCAAAAGGCAAGTCCTGAATTTCACTCTACACAAAGGCATAATAGTAGTTTAGTAGTGCCCTTGCAATCTTATGGTAGCATACCATTTATAAGGCTGCACTAAAGCAGCATCTGACTTACTCTGTCCCCAGTTAGCTGAGACAATATGTTGTTGGAGAACTCATATTCAAAGTTCCTAAAAGCAGAAAGTTTAACTATTACAAATTGATGTATAATACACATGATTTAACTAGTGCAGACTTTCTATAGATCTACTAGGGTACTTTTTATATTATAGATGAGCAATTTTCTCAGCCAATCACATGACAGTGATGAATGCATTGTTATGACTAAAGTTGCCATGTAAATTCTGTAAATCATCAGACAGTTAATGACAAGTTCATTAACAATAGTTGAGATCTTGTCAACACATAACTTATACGCAGGGTAAGTGTGAAAGTGTTTTGTGATCTTCATAAAACTGGCAAAAAATTTAAATAAATGTAAAGGAAAAATCACTAAGAGGAACTGGAAATAACTTCTAGGGGCAAGCTACAAAAAAAGGAGTTCTAAAGCTAAAGTGTGCTCATGCCGAGTGTTCAGGCGGCAGTAGCAGTGTTCCATTGCAAAAGTCATACAACTCTGATGCCATTTTTGGTTTGCAAATCTAGCCTTTATCCTCCCTAAATAGTGATATCACACAGCCCAACAAATCTGAACACACAATGATATCACTGACAACAAATAAAAGTTTAGAGTGAAGGGCATGACTGTGCAAGAGGAAGCACTGCTCTCTGCTTTGGGATATCATCATATATAGTCTGTGTGACAAATCACAGTAACTAGGATGGAAAGGGAAATTCTCCTTAAAAAGATGTGGTCACTATTTTTTTTCCCAAACAAAAAAATCACACAGAAGCTGCATCTGGCTGAAAATGTTTGGTAGAGAAGTTTAAATGAGTAGCAGTTGCCTAACCTGTGTGTACAATGAAGAAAATTCATACCAAAATGCATTTTTACTCTTTGCTACAGATGCCCAATAGAAGTCAGTATCCCATAAAAGGGGCCTGTCTCTATCGGTACACTATTACAGTATTAAGAACGTAAGAGAAGCCATGTTGTATCAGGCCAATGGCCCATCTAGTCCTTTTTAACCTTTCCTCATAGGATAAGTGTTCCATCGATTTGTTACAGGGACGTTATGATACTGGCTGATTTGTTTTCAGTTCCCTTCCTAATAATCCCCAGCATAGCATTTGCCCTTTTTGTTGCTGAAGCACACTGGGTCAGCATTTTCAGTAAGTTATCTACCACGACTCCAAGATCTCTCCTCTGGTCTGTCTCTGCCAGTTCAGACCCCATCAATGTGTATTTATAGTTAGGATTTTTGGCTCCAATGTGTATTGCTTTTCACTTGCCCACATTGAAGCCCACTCACCCAGCCTCAATAGTCCCTCTGGTTCTCCCTGGTTCTCACCACCCTGAACAGCTTAGTGTCATCCACAAACTTAGTGTTCTTCTCAGATTTGACCTGTGGCATCTGTGCAATAAACAAGCAAACAAACAATCTAGAGGCTAGAGACATTTTAACCACCTGATAAACCCAAGCATGCTAGATTCTATTTACCACTTTTGAATCTCTGAAAAAAATGTCCTTTGTCTGCAGCTGAAATTAGATCAATTGATATCATTCGATTAACAACACTACAATATATGAAATCCCACAGCGACCCTAGAACAATTTACAGTAATGGTCAAAATGTCCAGCTCCAAACAAGTAACCATAGATCAGAAAAATTTGTACAAGATCCCAGGACCTAGGAATGTATTGAAAGCAAATGTAGTGAAAACAAATACAAACCCAATTTGTATGAGAATAACTTGGATGCCCTGCAGTGCAAAAAAATACACTGGAGAAAGCAGCTCTATTTCACAATAAAAATTTGAGAATTCACATGCTACATTATAAGTATACACATGGACTTCCCCCAGATTTGTATATTTCCAGACTTAGTGTGTATATTATGGTGTGTATATTATGAATATTCTCATATTATGAATTCTTAGGCTTCAAGCATTCACTGCATACACATTAAGTGTGCTACACGCAATGAAAAATACACATATAACTTTCACATTACAGGAAATATACAACACCGCCATGTATTTGCTAATTCAATATGGACCAGTCCTAACATTCTTCAATTAAAAGCTAAATGTTATATATCAGTTTAGTATGTTAACTTGATGTGGTATATTTTACAAAAAAACCCATTTTTTAATTTAGTTAAAAAGTTAGTTGCATCCTGTTTTTCTGCCTCATCAAGAACCTTGGATGTGGTTAAAAGCAATCAGAAAATTTTTTAATATTTTAATATTCTAACATCAAAATACATCATAAAAACATCCAGAGGATGGAATAAAAGAAGCCAAGGTGTTGGCCAGTGGTCACTCAGGTCCAAGGCCATCCAGAAAATCTTTTCTCTGAAAGACATGGAGTGACAGTACCTTACAATAGGTCCATATGCAGGGACCAGCAGCAGGGATCCCAGCCAATCATATCTCAGACAGCACAGATTCCTGCTAGTAGGTTATGATGTTTTCAAGCTGCCACTAGACTTCTGTTTTGTCTTGCTACTGCAGACTAACATGGATTCCCTTCTGAAATTATTCTGCCTCACCCACTGTTTAATGGCAAATCTAGGGACCTGCAGTTATTTACAACATTGTCAAATTTGCTGTATGATTTTCAGCTAGTAAATACTGTTTGTTGCACTTATAGCTTATATGTTTAGGCATACAACTTAAAATATGTGTGAGGTAAAAATCCTGTTGAGAATGAAAGTTTCCATTTGTTGAGAATGTTTATGGAAATAAATAGCAGATAATAGTCAGGTGCATAATGTCTATGTTTTCGTTAATTAAATAAATAAGATTTCAGTGTCACTGAAATGTGAACTGAGCTACCAAATTGTTTTATACAGTTATCAATTATAATATTTCAGCTGTTCAATAATCTACTCAATGATTTTGTATTTAGTCAAATATTAGACAAGCAATCACATTTTTTAAAAAAAAAATACTGTGAGATCTGCTGTAAGAATACACCAATGAAAGGGTTTATGATTTCTTTCAGGAAACAGACTGATCTAAGTGAAATTAAAATTAACAGATACCGAGGAAATCTTGTGCATATTCAGCAGTTGTTAACAACTTTAAATTGCTGTTACCAGAAATAAGCTTAAAACTTTACTCTGCTTATATTAGAACAGGATGTTTAAATGTGCTGCTGTAAAACACCATTGTCAGCAGTCTTATTTCTACAACTATTTCATTTTTTATGTCAGAAAGGTAGGAAATCAAGAACAGCAGTAGGCTGATTACAGAAAATATCAGAGTTACTTCTAATGAACCTTTTTACCAAGTTAAAGAGAAGATCAGTAGTAAATCATTTCCTTTTAAAATAAATGCTTGATGCTCATATATGTAGTGTTTTATAAAACTTCTGTTTACAAAGTTCACCCTTTACTCAAAATATGGAATATCATGTGTCACAGACAAACAGATATTATTAGCAGAATATCATACACAAGGAGTTTGCATTTGGTCACTTTTGACAGACTGCTGTCATTTCATAGTTGACCACAAAGTGTCTTGTGAGTAGTAATATATGGAATCTTTTATTTAGAAGTTTAACATTCTGATTATTCTTATCAGAAATGAAATGTCACCTTGCCTGACCATGACTTTCAACAAGCAGTTGACTGTTAATTTGTCCGTATCCATTCAGATTTGAGAGGGTTAGGAGATCAGTCCCAAACAGATCTACTCGGGACTATTCGATGGGGCTTATCCTCAGGAAGTATTTTTAGGACTGCTCTGTGGGTTTGACGAGCCCTATGCCCTGGGTGGCCCAGGCTTGCTCATCTTGTCAGATTTTGGAAGCAAAGCAAGGTTGGGCCTGGTTAGTATTTCGATGGGAGACCACCACCCGAATCCAAGGTTGTGATGCAGAGGCAGGCAATGACCGATCACCTCTGAATGACTCCTACCTTGAAAACTTTGGGGGTAGTTGTAAGTCAACTGAGTCTTGAGAGCACTTTCCACCACCATGAATTTGAGCCTAGGTTTGCTGTTCACATTTTAGCTGCAGGAAACTTTTTAGCTGTGTGTGACTCTCATTAGGGCTGCCACCAACTCCCCCCCCCCGCCCCCCCAACCCCCCCCCCCCCTCAGATCAGATTGCATGAAATTCCATGCGGATAAAACCCACAATTGTGAAGTTAAAATTTATTTCCTATTTTCAAATGAAGCATAAACATGCTGAGGCAGACATCTCTTATATTCCCTCTTAGAAGGTCTAGTAGTAGCATCTGCCTCCTGACTAGACTGCAAGTTCAACAGTAATTATAAAAAATCTTCCATACTGATGAGGGGAAGAGGCATCACCTCGACAATCATTCACATTTTTTAAATGGATCAACTAATCACTGTAGCACCACGCATCAATACAATGCACATTACGTCACAACTTTATAGGAGGGGGAGAAATGTGATGCACCGTCAAAGCCCCGGGGAAAAAAGGCGGTCCTGCATTCTGAGTTCAATGGGACTTACTAACACAGGGTTATAGCTATGGAACTTGAACCTTGGATAAAGCCCTGAATTCTGTGAGACACAAAGCTCAGTAAGACTGACTCCCAAAGAAGTGTTCATTGAATGGTACTTATTTCCGAGAAAACATGTGCGAGATCTGACCGTATGTCTCTAAATTCAGTAGAATAATTCTTTGTGAACATGCACATGCACCCACCCTGGCAGCCTAGTCTACTTAAAAAAAAAAAAAAAGGCAAGCCCTGCTGCACCCAAATGGGGGCTTGACGTGTATGTCTTGAAGTGCTGGGGTACTGGCTTCAAGGGACCGGGGGAAAGAGTTCAGGGAAGTCTGAAGGACCTTTCGTTAAGAATTAAGCCACACTCTTTTGCCTACGACGAACTGAGCTCTGACTCCCGAAAGCCCGTGGAGGGATAAATTTTGTTCCGTGCTACTGAACTATTCCATGTTGCTTTTCGTTCGCATTACTTCTCTGATCACTCAGGGCAGCAGTGTCCGTCTATCCCCAATCCAGAAGACTTATCTGGTTGGCTACCAGAGCTCCAGGACGCCAAGTTTGGCGCAGCGTGAGAACACGAAAGAAACCCCTCACAAACCTCCCCCCCTCCCCCGAAAACCAGGATAACGTCCCTCTCCGGCCGACTGTATCATTCGGTCCCTTCGCAAAGGCTTGCCTTAATGCCCCCTCCCCTTGCTTTCCCCTCCCTCCGGGCGGATAAACTCAGCGGCGGCCGAAGCAATCCGGTACCCCCCGCGGCCTCGTCAGAGCAGCGCCTCAGCTACGACCTAGCGCGCCGCCGCTGCTGCTCCCGCCGCGCGTGTGGGCGGCCTCGGCTTCCCTTGCAGGCCGGGCGCCTGCGTACCAGAGGCAAGGGGCCGGCGGTTGAACTCAGCAGCCAGCGTCGCCTCCGAGAAGGGGAGGGGGGAGGTGCGTGAGGGAAGACAGTTCTCCTTCCCCTTTTCCCCGCCGCCGGGCTTCCTGCCCTTTCGCGGTTCGGTGGCCTCTCTGCTCGAGAGAGGGACGCAGGCGGGGAGGAGGGAGGCTGACCCACCTCTCCCAAGTGCCATTGCACCCACCGCAGCAGGTAAAGCTTACGGAGCCTCGCAGGCATTCTCTCCCTCAGCTCGGTGACCCACCCCTTTCCCGCAGTAGCGGACGACTGCCAACTGCAACCCCCTCCTCACTTTCCTGCCTTTCCCTCTCATTCCCCTTCTCTCCCCCCCCCCCCAGCTGCCACTGCGCAACAGCGAGGAAGTGGCTGTGTGAGGCCTGTAAATGTTAGAGGACTGCTACTCCTCTCCCAGCTCCAGAAGCGCAGCTGAGGCAGGCGCTTCCCGATTCTTTACGTTGTTTTCGTTCGTTTCAAGTATAAGAGACTTTAGAGTTATTGCTGTTCCAGGTAACACAAGAAAACGTGGCCTGCTAATGTAAACGTGGACGTTGTTTTAATCGTTCCCTCTCCTCTCACGTGTTAAAAGATTGCTCCTCTTGTCAAGGTTTCTTGGGTGAGGTTTTTTTTTTAAAAAAAACCCCTATCTTTTAGCCTCACTCCCATTGGCCTACATAGAAGCTTACATACTGGCATTTTAGGACTTGCGATTCAGTTTTGTATTTCTGTTTTTGCGATACTCATGTTTACTGTTTGTTCTGTTAGATTACCAAGTGCAGAACAGTTTTCTTGCAGTATTTGCTTACTAGTTTTATTGTTTCTAGTAAGCAAACATTTAAGTGCTGGGGTGGAGTCTCTGTTTTGTGAATGTTTAAACATCACTTTCTTTTGCTTGTAGAAATAACTTTTTGCAGTATATCCAGGGGTCGATTTGTAGAAAAATAGGTGGTGGAGCTCATTTGCATATGCCACCCCCCCCCAGCCAAAAGTAACCTGATGCAAAAGAAGGAGAGCCCCGGGCAAGTGGGGCCTGCTTGGTTGGGCTGGCTAGAGATCCAGTCAGTCCAAGAAGGCCTCGCTCACTTGGGGATCTCCTTGGCTGCTGCCTCTCACAGTCAAAAGGCCAGCAATCCACCCGCCACCCAAAATCACATAAGAAGTGGAGAAAGAGTGGTGTGGGCTTCTCCAGTGGTTAATGAGGGCTGCTGGGGGCGTGGCAAAGCTCCTGGTTCCTGGCTGGCTGCCCACTCTCCTTATCCAGGGATTGTTATGCAGCTGCACCTACTATTCAATGGACAAGGTAGGTGGGGAGGGGGAACCCTCAGAAAGGTTCAGGAGCTGTGCTCCTGTGAGCTCCTGCTGAATCAGAGGCCTGAATATATCAAACATAGATCTAGGTCTCGGATCCTGCAGTTTTCTGTAGACATTTATTTACATTATTTATAGTCTGCCTTTCTCACTGGATCTCAAGGAGGATCACACAAATTAAGACAATAAATCAGGATGAGGCATCTAATAAATAATCAATACACTTTCAGGAACTTTTTTTTCGTACTTTAAAGTTTCGTGGGTTGAAACTACAGCAAGACTTGTCACACCAAAAGTGTGTCTGCTACTGTGTTACCATGGCCTAGTCGCTTGTTTATTTCACATAGTTGATTTGTTAATTGTATAGACTAGGAGCAAAAGATTTGTGTAAGTAGCTCTGCATGCCCAATGGGGCTTTGGGTTTATGTTCTGGAATAGTGATTCTCAGTGTCACATGATAAGTCATTTGGAAACTGAGCTGACTTTCAAAAACACTTTGTGATATGGAATTATGGTGAACTGATAAAAAGAAAAATATTCTGAAATCCCGCTAGGATTGTGTATGCTTAAAATAGCTCTTTGGATCTAGGCTGTGATCTTTATGAAAAATTCTCCCTTTAAAAATAATGTTTCTGTGAAATTAGTATTTTCTTATTGAAAGAGAATGGTGAGAGTAAAAAGGAAGTTGTTCACGAATACTTCTGTACAAGATGAAATGCTGTTCTCTGGACAATGTGTCTTTTTATACTAATTATACTTGTTTGATGTGTTATAATTTTCAAACTTTGTATTTCATGAATAAACCATAGTATAATAGTTGATCCTCAAGATGAAATATATATAATTCCCTTGTTTTCTTTATAGAAAGCTCATGGATATATTTGAAGTGCAACTGATTGGAATACAAAATTGATGTTATTTGTATAGTTGAAGTTAGATCCAGGTGGGCAGCCGTGTTGGGCTGAAGCAGTAAAACAAAGTTTTATAGTGTCCAATGGCACCTTTAAGATCAACCAAGTTTTATTCAAAGTATGAGCTTTTGCATGCACAAACACACTTCCTCAGATATATTGAAATGGAAGTTGTATACTAAGTTGCTGTTCACCTATGTAGAGGCATCTGTGTATGTAAATGTGTATATGTGTGAATATATATATAATGAACTGCCACTTCCATTTCAGTGTATCTGAGGAAGAATGCATGCACATGAAAACTCATATATTGAATAAAACTTTGTTGGTCTTAAAGGTAGTTGTAGCTTTATTGGTGAAGACAGATCTACAGTATATGAAGACTGATATATTGCATATTCAAAAGAATTTAAGCATACATGTACAGCTTTCCAAAGCATGTTGAAAAAGTGAAGACGTGAGCAGTGACTCACAGACGCTCATACTCAGCCACAAATTTTGTTATTCTTTAAGGTGCCGCTGGATTCCTTTTCTTTTCTACTGTTACTTACAAACTAATACATCTACCCATCTTTATTTACAATCTCCTGCTTAGTTGTTTGATTAAAAGATATCTAAAGTGTGCAGTGACTCACAAAATGTCATATTCTGCCCCAAATTTTGTTATTCTTTAAGGTGCTACTGGATAGGCGATAGTTTCACTCTGGAATGGACAGATTTATTTTGGAACCCATTCAAATTACCATATTTTTCGGTCCATAAGGCGCTCTGGACCATAGGGCGCACCTTCCTCCTGGGGGGCGATCTGCTGCCTCCGCCTCCGATCCCGGTGCTTCCCCCGTGCCTGCCTGGCTCCAGCTCTGCTTCCAGCAAGCGCTGGGATCACTCCACGCTGCCCCCACCGCAAACCCAGCGCTTCGTGAGCGCTGGCTGCGGAGGGGGCTGCCTGGCTCCAGCTTTGACGCTTACAGCAAGTGCCAAGATTGCTCCCTCCGCCCTCCGATCCTGGCGCTTGCTGTAAGCATCAGAGCTGGAGCCAGGCAGACAGGCACGGAGGAAGCACCCGCCCTCTCCGCAAACCCAGTGCTTCGCGAGCGCCGGCTGTGGAGGGGGCAGCGTGCTTCCTCCGTGCCTGGCTCCAGCTCTGACACTTACAGCAAGCGCCAGGATTGCTCCCTCCGCCCTCCGATCCCGGCGCTTGCTGTAAGCATCAGAGCTGGAGCCAGGCAGACAGGCACGGAGGAAGCACCCGCCCCCTCCGCAAACCCAGTGCTTCACGAGTGCCAGCTGTGGAGGGGGTGGCGTGCTTCCTTCGTGCCTGTCTGCCTGGCTCCAGCTCTGATGCTTACAGCAAGCGCCGGGATCGGAGGGCGGAGGGAGCGGATCGCCGCCCCCCCAGAGAAAGGTACATCCTATCGTCCCTTCGCTCCATAACACACACACACACCCTTTTTGGGGGGAAAAAGTGCATCTTATGGTCCGAAAAATATGGTAGGTGTGAAGACTGGAAGTCTCTCTGAAGACAGGTAACCTGATCTTAAATTGAGGGATGCATACAAGCCTTTTAGATTTGCCTATACCTTTTGATACAACTGAGTATAGTATCTGTCTATTAATCAGGGTTGAGGGTGCAAGGCAGCCCATTAAATACAACAAGCTTTTCCACCAGTGAAATAGGGTAGGTGGTACCCTGTGATCACTGAAAAAGCTATGTGGGGGCTTAAGGGAGCTGACTGGAAAAAAAGGCTATGTAAGATGGAGGTTGTTATAAGTAGGGGGAATTGTATAAGACTGGGTCAGAAAGCTGTATGGACCCAATCCAGTTTTCTTTCCTGCTTGGAAGACAAATTCTGGAATATAACATTTTGAGGAAGATTTTAGCTCTGTTCCTTAAAAATTGTACTATGGGATTTGAAGGACTCTGTTTTGTTCCTTATGTATTAAGCATGAAGCTCAACTTCAACTTCAAATATGCTTAAAACATTAGCACTTGTTGGTCTTAAAGGTGCTTTTTTGCATCTCTCCTGTGCGATCCAGGGAACTGGGCAAAAGAAGCTCTGGTTCTTTTCTTCCCTCCTCAGGAGACCAGGAGGAGGAGGAGAAGGAGCAGCTTCAGCCAATAGAAGGAAGAGAGGCTTGGCTCAGTAGCTCTGCTGTGCAATTGAGAGAACCTGGCAAAGCAAGCGCTCCTTCCCCCCTTCCTCCTCAAGGGAGGAGCCTCAGCCAATGGAGAAAATAGAGACTTTGCTCTGTAGCTCCTGTGTAATTGAGCATACTCGATAGGAGCCCTCCATGGGCCTGTTTCTGCCCCTGGGCCACGTGTTCAACACCCCTGTTCTAAGTTATCTTGTTTTCATCTGGGGTTATAGATCTATGGTTGTATTTGGATGCTTAACAAGCATGGTCAGAGTGCTTATTGCCAGCTTTGGTGGTGGGTGAAAGAGTAGCACTTTTCTCAGGAAAGAATGAACTGGCTAGCTACAGTTATCCATGTTCTTGAGAGCCAGTGTAGTATAACGTTTAGTGTGGTTGCCTAGGATCTGGGAGATATAGGTTTGAAACTGCTGTGGAACCTTACTGCTGGATCTGCTGTGGAACCTTACTGAGTGGTCTTGAGCCAGTTGCTGTCAAGTTAGCCTATTTCACAGGGTTACTTATGAGGATGAAGCAGAGGAGAACAATGCAATCTATGGCAGGGTATAAATGAAGTAAATAGTTACATCAAGGTTTTAATGATGTGTGCTGCTTTGAAGACTTTGGGGGAATGTCAGAAGATCCAAAAAGCTGTGGCAAGTGTGTTAACAGGGAAATGCTACACTAGTTACATTTCAAGAGGTTGGAATTAAAAGAGTTTTTTGCTCAACATTTGGAAGAACTCATTGACAGATTGGTACATCAGTGGAACAGGATTCCTTGGGAGGTGGTGAGCTCTCTTTTTGGAGGTTTTTAAACAAATACTAGATAGTCATTTGACAGCTATGCTGATTCTGTGAACCTAGGCAGTTCCTGAGAAGAGGGCAGGAACAGTTGCATCAGTGCTTAGTTCTCGTGCCCCTTCTTATACACCCCGGGGGAATGCTGATCGCCACTTTGGGGTCAGGAAGCAATCTTCTCAAGAAGAGTTTGGCCAGGGTTTATGGAGGGTCCTTTTGTCCTCATAGAGCACTGGGGATGTGGGGGGGGAGGTATTTGTGAATTTCCTGCATTGTGAGGGGAGTTGGGCTAGATAACCTTGGAGGTCATCTAGCCCAACTCTATGATTCTATAGTCCAACTCTATAATTCTATAGCCCAACTCTATAATTCTGTGATTCTCCTTTACTAAAACAATGAAATCAGTTTCTAGTTTGTTTCCAAGTGCAAGTCAAAGTGTTGGCAGTGGTATTCAAGCACAATATGGGCCACCATTTTCTTCTTTATGAACCTGCCAAATCATGAAGCTCTGAAGAAGCCTATCTGTGAGGCCTGTCTGCTTTTGGAGCTGAAACAGTGATGAGGGCTAGGATTTTTGCAGTAGTGGTACCACATTTTTTTGAACTATGTCATTCTTTCATTTCATTTATTGGCTCTATATCCCTCCCTCTCTGCAAACAGGCTCAGGATGGCTAACAACCATTAAAACTATAAAAACATCAAGCATACAACATAAAACAATCAACAATATTTCTGTACAATAAATAATCAGTTAAAATTACATAATCAGTGAGCACCAACATTGCCAATACTATCCAGAAATCTCAACAGGTATGGCGCTAATATTAAAATTAAAGTAGTAATGTTGACCAGACTTGTTGGTTCTGTGGCAACTTGACAGCTGTCTCCTATATTATTTGTTGAACACAAGGTGGAATAATTCAGTCTTGCAAGCCCTGTGGAACTGTGGAAGGTCCTGCAGGGCTCAGGTGTTCTCTGATAGTGCATTCCACCATTTGGGAGCAGCCGCAGAGAAGGCCCTGGCCTTGCTGGTACTCAGCTGAGCCTCCTTCGGCCCAGGGATCACTAGAAGATTTTGGGTCCCTGAGCGCAGTGCTCTCTGGGGCACATATGGGGAAAGGCGGTCCTGAAGGTCCCAGGCTTTAAAGGTCAATACCAGCACCTTGAAATGAATCTGGTATGTCATAGGCAGCCAGTGCAGTGCTTTCAGCGCAGGTTGAACATGTTCCCGTATAGGTAGCTCTAATAGCAACCTGACCGCTGCATTCTGCACCAGCTGCAGCTTCCAGATTTGTGACAAGGGCAGCCCCATGTAGAGGGCGTTACAGTAGTCTAGTCTTGAGGTGACTGTAGCATGGATCACAGTCGCCAAGTTGCTGCATTCAAGGAAGGTAACCAACTGCCTTATCCATCTAAGATGATAAAAGTCCAATCTGGCAGTGGCCACCACCTTGGGCCTCCATCGTCAAAGAATGCTTCTTGAAATTCATCTGATGTCTTCTCTGTATGTGTGCAAGTGTATGAAGATCAAATTTTGTTTCAGTGGCACCTTGTAAGACCAACAAAATTTTATTCAAGGTATGAGTTTTCATGTGCAGGCGAGCTTCTTCAAATACCTTAAAGGTGCCACAAGACTCAAAATTTGTTCTACTGCTTCAGGGCAACATGGCTGCCCACCTGCATATATTGTCTGAAGATGTTATCATTACCATAAAATGTGGAATTCCTTTTCAAAAATATTTGAATAAAAATTTGGCCTGGTTCTCACAACCACAATCCCCGCAGCCATGTTGGTCTGTTGAAGCAAAACCAAAAATAAATCTTGTAGCACCTGTAAAACCAACATTTATGGAAAATTTAAATTGGCAGCACCGCCTATATTCCTCTGTCTCCTATCCTATTGCCTATCAAAGGCCCAGCTGAAAAGACCCTGCCTTTGGAATTGGACAAAACAAGTAGCCTTCTTGCTATTTCAGAAATGCCATTCCAAAGAGCTGGACCACTGCTGTAGATAAGTACAAGTTGTGGCTAAGCACAGATTTTTTAAAGAGAAAGAACATAGGACATAGAATCCTGCAGTTGGAAGGGACCTCCAGGGTCATCTAGTCCAACCCCCTGCACAATGCAGGAAACTCAAAAACACCTCCCCCTAAATTCACAGGATCCTCATTGCTGTCAAATGGCCATCTAGCCTCTGTTTAAAAACCTCCAAGGAAGGGGAGCCCACTACCTCCTGAGAAAGCCTGTTACACTGAGGAACCACTCTAATGGTCAGAAAGTTCTTCCTAATGTTGAACCGGAAACTCTTTTGATTTAATTTCAACCCCTTGGTTCTGGTCCTGCCTTCTGGGGCCACAGAAAACAGTTCCACACTGTCCTCTAGTCTAGATGACAGCCCTTCAAGTGCTTGAAGATGGGGATTCTATCACCTCTCAGCCACCTCCTCTCCAGGCTAAACATGCCCAGCTCCTTGGATCTGTCTTCACATTTTGCTGCCCAGGTGGTTGTAGCTGACTATGGAGACCCATGTTTTGTGAAGCGCTGCTCTCTAAGAAGAGCGTCTCAGCCAGACACCACACCACTTTAGATCAGAAGAACCCATTTAGACCTGCAGCGGGTGTCCGGCCTCTTGGGCAAAGGCCAGCACAAGGGCCCAACGGAGAGCAATGAATGCCCAAGTTTATGTTTCAAGGAAGTTTCTAATAGGCAGGATCTAGGTTATAAGAGGCCTTAAAGGTCAATATCAGACATCTTGAATTGGAATCGTGAAGTAACCAATGAAGCTGTTTGAGGATGGGGGTAATATGCCTCAATTTCTGAGCTCTCACCATTTGGTCCTAAGACTTGGTGAGAGATGTAAAAGTGATTGCACCGCTTGGGAGCAGTGACCATAATGTTATTGATTTCACCATTTGTATAAATAGGGAGTTGCCCCAAAAGATCAGCACAACCACGTTTAACTTTAAAAGGGGTAAATTCTCTGAGATGAAGAAGCATGTGAAGAGGAAACTGAAAGGAAAGGTAAATACAGTCAAAACCCTTGGGGAAGCTTGAAGGCTATTTAAAACTACAATCCTAGAAGCTCAGATAAAATATATAACACAAGTTAGGAAAGGCACAAAGAGGTATAAGAAAAGGCGTGCATGGTTAAAAGGTAAGAAGGATTCCTTTAAGCAGTGGAAAGCTAGTCCAAGTGAGATTAATAAAAGGGAACACAGGGAGTGGCAAATCAAATGCAAGACTGTGATCAGGCAGGCAAAAAGGGACTATGAGGAACATATTGCAAAAAAAAAAAGACCAACAATAAAGATTCCTTCAAATAAATTAGAAGCAGGAAACCAGTCAGGGAGGTAGTGGGGCTTAGATGACCAAGGGGTAAAAGGATTACTGAAGGAGGATAGGGAAATGGCTGAGAAGCTGAATGCATTTTTTGCCTCCGTCTTCACTGTGGAAGATGAGAAGTGTTTGCCCACTCCAGAACCGCTAATTTTGGAAGGGGTGTTGAAAGACTTGAGTCAGATTGAGGTGACAAGAGAGGAGGTCCTACAACTGATTGATGAATTAAAAACTAATAAGTCACCCGGTCTGGATGGCATACATCCAAGAGTTCTGAAAGAACTCAAAGGTGAACTTGTGGATCTTCTGACAAAAATATGTAATCTTTCATTGAAATCTGCCTCCGTTCCTGAGGAATGGAAGATAGCAAATGTCACTCCCATCTTTAAAAAGGGTTCCAGAGGAAATCTGGGAAACTACAGGCCACTCAGTCTGACTTCAATAGCGGGAAAATTATAGAAACCATTATCAAGGACAGAATGATTAGGCACATTGATGAACAAAAGTTATTGAAGAAGACTCAGCATGGGTTCTGTAAGGGAAGATCTTGCCTCACTAACCTGTTACAGTTATTTGAGGGGGTGAACAAACATGTGGACAAAGGGGACCCAATAGATGTTGTTTACCTTGACTTCCAGAAAGCCTTTGATAAAGTTCCTCATCAAAGGCTCCTTAGTAAGCTTGAGAGTCATGGAGTAAAAGGACAGATCCTCTTATGGATCAAAAACTGACTAATAGGAAGCAGAGAGTGAGTATAAATGGGCAGTCTTCTCAGTGGAGGACGGTAAGCAGTGGGGTGCTGCAGGGCTCAGTACTGGGTCCCGTGCTGTTTAACTTGTTCATTAATGATTTGGAGTTGGGAGTAAGCAGTGAAGTGGTCAAGTTTGCAGATGACACTAAATTGTTCAGGGTAGTGAGAACCATAGAAGATTGTGAGGCACTCTAAAGGGATCTGTTCAGGCTGGGTGGGTGGGCGTCAACATGGCAGATGAGGTTCAATGTGGCCAAGTGCAAAGTAATGCACATTGGGGCCAAGAATCCCACCTACAAATACAAGTTGATGTGGTGTGAACTGGCAGAGACTGACCAAGAGAGAGATCTTGGGGTCATGGTAGATAACTCACTGAAAATGTCAAGATAGTGTGCGGTTGCAATAAAATAGGCCAGCGCCATGCTAGGAATTTTTAGGAAGGGAATTGAAAACAAATCAGCCAGTATAATGCCCCTGTATAAATCGATGGTGCGGTCTCATTTGGAATACTGTGTACAATTTTGGTCACCGCACCTCAAAAAGGATATTATAGCATTGGAAAAAGTGCACAAAAGGGCAACTGGAATGATTAATGGTTTGGAACACTTTTTCTATGAAGAAAGGTTAAAACGCTTGGGGCTCTTTAGCTTGGAGAAACGTCGACTGCGGGGTGACATGATAGAAGTTTACAAGATTATGCATGGGATGGAGAAAGTAGAGAAAGAAGTACTTTTCTCCCTTTCTCACAATACAAGAACTTGTGGGCATTCAAGGAAATTGCTGAGCAGTCGGGTTAAAACAGATAAAAGGAAGTACTTCTTTACCCAAAGGGTGATTAACATGTGGAATTCATTGCCACAGGAAGTGGTGGTGGCTACAAGCATAGCCAGCTTCAAGAGGGGTTTGGATAAAAATATGGAGCTGAGGTCCATCAGGGGTTATTAGCCACAGTATATTACTGGAACTGTCTGGTGCAGTGATGCTCTGTATTCTTGGTGCTAGGGGAGGGGGGGGGCAAAGTAGAAGGGCTTCTAGACCCACTTGTGAACCTCCTGATGGCACTTGGGTTTGTTTGTTTGTTTGTTTTTTGGTCATTGTGTTACACAGAGTGTTGGACTGGATGGGCCATTGGCCTGATCCAACATTGCTTCTCTTATGTTCTTATGAAAAGACCCATATTCAGTATTAGCTGAAGCTTCTGAATAATTATTATGTACAATCCCATGTAGATTGGGTTTCTATATAGGCAAGCTTAGGGGAGAGCTCCTCATTATGGCCCACTAAGAGGAAAGGACAGGAATCTCCTTGGTGGGGGATGGGTGACATCTCTACACTACACCCCCCCCCAGCTGAAAAACTACCTCTCACCTTGGCCGTGATTGCCTAACTTGCCACTCCCATTTGGTTTATTATTATTTATTAGAGTGATTGATCATCCCATCTTGGTGAAGGCCATGCTCTTAGCTATGCACATCAAGTAAAAATAAGCAAGGATTAAAACATTAGTTAATTTTAAAACCATAAAACAGTAAAAATTCCAACCCTGGTGGCATTCTGCTGATTTATGTTCATTCTCACCAGACTGTCAGAGCATATGATAGAGAGGGAGGAAACTTTGGGGGGAGGGGGATAGGCAAAAAAGAAAGGTGTCAACCATCACTGCCCTCAGTCAAAAGCCTGACAGAACATCTCTGCTGTACAAACCCTATGGGATTGCAAAAGATCTTGCAGGGCCCAGATGTCGTCTGGCAGAGAGGGGCCAGGATGAAAGGTAGGGGCCAGGATGAAAAAACCCTGGTGCTAGTTGAAGACAGTCGGGCTTCTTTAGGGTTGAGGATTACTAGCAGATTGTTACCAGCAGAGCGCAACAACACCCTACCAGGGACATAATGGAGGAGATGGTTCCATAGATACATTGGTCTTAGACCTCTCAAACAAATGACTCAGTACTCAACCAGAAGCCAGTGCAACTGGTGCAGCACTGGCTGTGTGCCGTCCATGGTGTTCCTGACAGGACTTACACTGCTGCATTCTGGACCCGGTGGAGTTTCCGGTTCACTCTCAAGGGTAAGCCAGAATAGAGCAAGTTATAATAATAATAATAATAACTTTTTATTTGTATCCCGCCCTCCCCGCAAGCAGGCTCAGGGCGGCTCACAACATGTAAATACAGTATACAATAAAACCATGTGCAATCAATTATAAATTCATATACAATTTCAGTTATAGTAGTCTGGTCTGGAGGAGACTTTCCTCATTGGTTCACAGACCTGGAGTGGGTTTCAGTAATTTGGACTTGAAGTTACAGAAATTTGAATCATATGTCAGGAACAGCAAAATATACTCTACTACTGTAGTTGTTGTAAGTAGAAGATGCAGTAACTTTTTTAATGTCTTTACGGAATTTGTGGGCTGTAGTGCATCATCACAGTAAATCTCTGTTGTGATCTTCTCAATACTGACTAGCATCAGTTCATTGTTGTTTTGTATGGATTCTGTTTAAGTTAGTCTCTTGACTACAGCATCTAGGCACTGCTGCTCCTGAAGACTCATTCAATGCAATACAAAGCTCAGTGTCATTAGTATACTGATGAGCCCCCCCCCCCCCCCATCCCAAAGCTGTGGACAATCTCATTCACTTATAGGTGGAACAACATTCATATAGTTTTCTGGCTATGACCAGAAAGAAAAGACCAAAACCATTTTGGTTCAGAATCTTTTAAGCCCACTTAAACTTCCTGGCTTTTCAGTAGTATAGAATGGTCAACTATGAGGAAAGTGGCTTAAAGATCCAGCAGGATCAATAGAAATGTATTTCCCTTATCCAGTTTTGTTTGTATATTGTCCACCAGAAGAGCAATTGCAGTCTTATCTTCAAATGTCAGACCTGGAACTGAACTGAAATTATCAGAGGCATATGAGTCAACTAGGGAACCATGCAGTTGCTTCACCACTACCAAAAAACTGTGGAGTTGCTTCACCACCCACCCAAAATGGTAAATCAGACACAGGCCAATAATTGGCTGTAATATCACTGTCCAAATAATAGTTTTTTCAAAGTGCACATTGTTAGGTTCCTTAGCATTTAGGAAATTAACCTCAGCTCCAAAAAAGAATTGATAATATTTACACCATGGAACCCAAACTTTTACTTATCATGACTTAACCAGATATGAGTCCATGCAACAAGTGGTTGTCTTCACAATACCCAGGATCTTGGGACACAAATCCATAACTGTTTGTAGAAAACTGATTAGGTAAAGCTTCTAACATTTTAACAACTTGATCTGTCCTAAGTGATTTGTATTTGAGAAATGTTAGTGAAAAAGTGTACATGATTATTACAGTTTTTGGATGATTCTTATCACTAGGGATTCGCTTCTGGGAATCGTCAAACATTCAGTAGCCTAAGCACCTAAGCTGTCCTTAATTTGGTTGCTATAATTTTTCCAATAAAAGACAAAGTATAAGTTTGTGTAGTTCAGTGACATGCCTTGTACCTAGGAAAGACATTGTCCAATGACTGAATATTTTCAAATCCTGTTTGAAATCTTACAATTGTATTGCAAGATTTGTTCTGATAGTATCCGTGGCATTAAATAAAGGAAACTCTTACTTATCATGACTTAACCAAATATGGGTCCTCTCAACAAGTGGTCACAATACCCAGGATCTTGTCAACATCTTTTTCTGTCACATGAAACTACTTTGTGCTATGAGAAGTCTGGGGGGAGCTATCCTTAATAGAAAACTATTAAGAAAGTCATCCTTATTCATAGAGATAGCAGGTTTCAGAGGCATATACATTTGGTATTGATGGCTAAAATTTTGCCAGATTTTAGTAACATTTCTGCTTCTGTTAACCGTCAGTTTTAATGAATTCCAGAGTTCTGTAGCTAGCCAAATCCATAAACATGGGAATCTATAAACATGACAAGAAGACAATTCCTCTCTCTCTTTCTCTCTCTCTCCCCCCCCCCCCCTGTTTTCACATCTAATCTCCCCAAATTGTACCATTTAGTGTCATGACTAATTGAAAAACTATGTTCAGAATCATTATATTTCAGAATACACAGATACTAAAGATAAACAACAGTGCAGGGCTGTTCAAATTCTAGGTGTTCGAAACATAAACAAAAGTGGCCAACCTTACCTTGTTTTTTTTCTGTCTTTTGTGACAGGAGTAATTGTTTATGACGCATCCAATAGTGAACTCTGTATTAGTGGGATTTCTGAAGGGCATATACTGTGATTATTGTTACAGTTGGCATTTTGTCAATGTGTTCCTTCTGCTGCCTTGTACTTTTCTTTCTTAGTGTGAGTGAATGTTTCTAGATTAAAATTTCTTCACACTGGGATGTTGTTCAGGCTACAGTATTTTAGAATAATAATAATACAGAATCTATATAGGGTGACTTATTGACCACTAAATTACCAATATATTGATGATGAATAAGAAAAGATATTTTCAAAGTAGACATCTTGTAGCCAGTAGCAAAGGCATTTTAAAAAATTCAGCTTGTATTTACCTCAGATTTGTTTTTAATTTTTTGACAATTTTATATGATTTTTTAAAAAACTGTATTGGCAAATACACTATTTTTATGGAAGTCTGTGCATTTTCCTTTGACGTCCTATATGCTTTTCTATAGCTATATTAAGGTCAGGGATGTGAGTTTTCTGTAAAGTTTTCTGGCCCTATTCAAACGAGAGGCTTACTCCTTTTGAGCGCTCCCGGCCCCAGAGATCAATGGCCTTGAATGTGTCGGTCTGGCGTGGGATGTGGGGGAGGGGTTGGCAATATGGCTGGTGTACCGTCCGCCTAACACACCGGCCAGCGCCTTACCATCCCTGATGGAGGTCATAGCAGGGTGGGCATTGGCGTACCCTAGGCTAATGATCCTGGGCAACTTCAATGTCCATGCTGACGACGTGACCTCCAGCCAGGCGATGGACCTAGTGTCATCCATGGTGACAATGGAACTCTCCCAATTTGTTACATCGCCCACCCACCAAGCGGTGCATATGTTAGACTTGATCTTTGCGGCAGGGGTTTTGGTGGACGATATTATTGCGGAAGCAGTGCCATGGTCGAACCACCTTGTCCTTAAGGCTCGTATGGATGTCCCACCCCAAGCCTGTTTAGGCAGCGAGCATATTTTGGCTCGCCCACAGAGCCTGATGAACCCTGAGCGGTTCCAGATGGCTCTATGGGATCCCTGGCCCCCTGGCGATTCTCTCGATGACCTGGTTGAGTCCTTGCATGTCCAGCCCTCTAGAGCCATCGATGAGATTGCACCTCTGTGCCCTCGTGTTAAGCTGGCACCATGGTACACCCCGGAATTGCGGCAGCTGAAATAAGGGCTCAGACAGCTAGAGAGGCAATGGCGGCGTACTCGAGATGAAGAGACCAGAACATCTTATAGAGAGTTTATGAGATCCTATGAGATGGCAGTCAAAACCACAAAGAAAACTTACTTTGCGGCCAAGATTGCGTCTGCAAATTCGTGCCCGGCACAATTGTTTAGGACAATTCGGACTCTTACAACACTACCGCAAGGCAGGCCAAATACTAGGGAATTGGAGATAGGCTGTGAGGCTTTCGCGGAATTTTTTGCAGATAAAATCTCATCACTCCATTGTGACCTCCCTGCCACATTGGAAGCAGTAGGTGAACCCGAGGCCCCGTGCCTGTCTTCTGGACCAGCTCTGGATTGCTTCAGTGTGCTCAGTTTGGAGGAAGTTGACAGAATCCTCTCCACTGTATGCCCAACAACTTGTGATGTGGACCTTGCCCTTCCTGGCTAATTAAAGCTTGCCAGAGGGAGCTTAGATGTACTATATGGGACATCGTAAATAGATCTCTCTCGGAGGGGCTTTTTCCAATGCCTCTTAAAGAGGCCGTGGTCCTCCCCCTCTTGAGAAAAGCTACATCAGATCCAGCCAAATTGGCAAATTTCCGTTAGGTCTGGAATTTACCCTTTTTGGGTAAAATTATTGAGAGGGTAGTCGTGTTACAGTTACAGTGTTTTTTGGATAACGCTTCTGTCTTAGACACTCACCAATCTGGCTTCCGCCCAGGTCATGGGAAAGAGACAGTCCTGGTCTCCCTGATGGATGACCTCCAGTGGCATCTGGATCGAGGCAGCTCGGCAGTGCTGATGCTGTTAGACCTATCGGCTGCGTTCGATACGGTCGACCATTGGTTACTGACTTGCTGATGCTGGGATTCAGGGGTTGGCCTTGAAATGACTTTCCTCTTTCCTTGATGGTTGGGGACAAAGGGTGGCAATTGGGCGAGAACTGTCCTGGAGGCACCCACTTAATTTAGGGGTGCCACAAAGGGCGGTTCTCTCCCCGATGTTGCTCAACATCTACATGCACCCCCTTGCCCAAATTGCCCAGAGGTATGGGTTGGGCTGTCACCAATATGCTGATGACACCCAGCTCTATTTACTGATGGACGGCCAACCTGTGTCCCAGAAAATCTAGATCTTGCGCTGCAGGCTCAGACTGAGTAGGTTGAAGGTGAATCCAATGAAGACAGAGGTCCTTTGCCTGGATCGGGGCAGTCCAGGAAGGAAAATTCCCCTACCAGCGCTTGATGGTGAGCCACTGAAAGTGGCGCACAAGATCAAGAGCTTGAGGGTACTACTGGAGCCTGCCCTAACAATGGAGGCCCAGATAGCAGCCACTGCTAAATCCTCTTTCTTTCATCTTAGGCGGGTGAGGCAGTTGGTCCCCTTCCTGGATTGCGGTGACCTGGCAACAGTGATCCACACAACGGACACCTTGAGGCTGGACTACCGTAATGCCCTCTACATGGGGTTGCCCCTGTGCTGAACCCAGAAACTACAGCTAGTGCAGAACACTGTGGCCAGGCTGTTATTGGGACTCCCTAAGTGGGAGCACATACAGCTGGGGCTGCGGGAACTGCACTGGCTGCCAATAGTATACCAGACTCATTACAAGGTGCTGGTTATTACCTGTAAAGCCCTATATGGTTGAGGACCTCTCTACCTTAGGGACCGTCTCTCCCCATACATTCCCCATAGGGTACTTCGATCTGGCTCTCAAAACTTACTGGTAATCCCCGGGCTGAAGGAGGCCAGACTGAAAGTCACCAGGGAAAGAATTCTTTTCGATCACCACCCCCCACTGGTGGAACCAGCTACCAGAAGAAATACGGGCCTTGCGGGATCTTGGTCAATTCTGCAGGGCCTGCAAAACCATTCTCCTCAAGCTGGCCTTTAACTAACGTAGTGCCTACAGCGCAGATAGAATGCCGTCACACTGAAAAATGAAATAATACTTAAATCTTAGCACCAAACGATATGCAATGCTGATTTTAATTCTGAATGTGTAATTTTATTGAATGGATTATTTTATAGCTGGTATATTTTACTATTGTGGATTTCTATGTTGTGAGCCACCCTGAGCCTGCTCCAGTGGGGAGGGCGGGATATAAATAAAATAAAATAAAATAAAAAAGATTCAAATTTCCTGGAAAAAAAAACTTTCAGGAAAGTTATTCAATACCCTAAATAGAGTGTGGTTCAATGTAACAGGTTTATTTTGATTTAATTTACTAAATAAATTTATAAAGTAGCTCATGTTAATTTTATGTCAAGCAACAAATAACTGGAACAAGTGTGGTTTAAATGCTATTAAATGAATAAAAAAATTCAGAGCTTTATACAGACATCATTATTGTGCTTTTGACATTTTTGTGTATTTATTGTTAGTCCCACATCTAGCATGTGAACTAATATCACATCCATGTGTTTCAGGTGATTTTCCAAGGTAAAACAAAAGATCTGAAGATCATTTGTATATGCAAATCCTTGTACACCTTTTAGCAACTTACCTCCAGCCTTTGAAAGATGCTTGGGGTATTTGAAAATCCAGATAGAAGAACAGTGAATTTTTTTAAAAAGAGTCCAAAACATCTTTCATCACTTAGCTGAGATTGTACATCCACACGAACTTGAAAATATTTCTTAGTTATATTAGAGGTGGTTATATACTGGACTTTCTGAAGATTTTTCAATGAGTAGCATTAGTTTACACATAAGGGTTGGGTAGCAATATTCATCTTTGATAATCTATGAAAATCTGATTTGATCAGGTTTCTGAAACAAAACAGTGGCATATTATGGGGTACAATGACTGGTAATTGCCAGTGTTTCCTTTATCTCCTTTGCAACAGTGACTGCATATTTTCCAGTAAACCTGAAGGGAGATGTGGAAATAGAGACAGCAGCTATAAGGTTGGTGAGATGCGAGGTTGGTGAGAACTGGTTTGCTGGAGAACATTGCACTGTGGTTCCATAAAATAGCCACCATCTGTTTAACCTGGACAGTTTATTTCTTCCAGGCCAAAATACTTTATTCTGCTGGATAGGTCTGGTAACAGTTGTATAGATGAAGTTGAATCTGGGATAAAAGACACTATGAGAAGGCAGAATTAAATTTCTTTAGTGTTAAGATATGTATTCTTAAAAGGTCCAATATATTCTTTTTGCTGTTAATGATCATATAATGTTCGTAACTTCTCAGCTATATGAGATGGCAGTTCTTTCTGGTTAGGTGTTGAAGGCGTGTCGGAACAACTTGGTTTTACAAGCCCTGCGGAAATGAGAAAGGTCTCGCAGGGCCGTTATGGCCTATGGGTGGGCATTCCACATTTCTGGGCTGCCACCGAGAAGGCCCTAGCCCACGTGGAACACAGCCTGGCTTCCTTTGGTCTGGGAATGGACATTAGATTTTGTGTCCCTGAACGCAGTGCTCTCTGGGGAATATGCGGAGAAAGGCGGTCCCATAGATAGGCAGGCCCCCGACCATAAAGGGCTTTAAAGGTCAAAACCAACACCTTGAAATGGACTCGGAACAAAATAGGCAGCCAGTGCAGTTCTTTCAGTACTGGCCAAATGTGCTCCCATCTAGGGAGCCTCATTAACAGCTGTGCTGCAGTGTTCTACACTAGCTGTAGTCTCTGAGTCAGGTTGAGGGTAGCTCCACGTAGAGAGCATTACTGTGATCTATTCTTGAGGTGACCGTGGCATGGATCACCATAGTTAAGTCGTTATGTTCCAGAAAAGGGGCCAGCTGCTATACCTGCCGAAGATGGAAGAAGGTGGATTTGATAGTGGCTGCTACCTGGGCCTCCATTGTCAAAGAGGACTCCAGGAGCATTCCCAAACTCTTGACCTTAGGGGCCGATATCAGTGGCACCCCATCAAGAGCCGGCAAAGGGATCTCCCTTCCTGGGCCACCCCGGCTGAGATGGAGAACCTCCGTCTTCAACCAACTCAGCCTGAGCCAAGCTGCTATGGCTTGAAGGGCCAGGTCTGGATTTTCCGGGGACAGTCAGAGTGGCCACCCATCAATAGATGGAGCTGGGTGTCATCTGCATATTGGTGACATCCCAGCGCGTACCTCCTGACAATCTGGGCAAGGGGGCACATATAGATGTTGAATAACATCGGGGAGAGAACCGCACCCTGTGGCACACCACATATAAGTGGGTGCCTTTGGGATGATTCTTCCCCTATCACCACCCTTTGTCCCCGACCTTGGAGAAAGGAGGCCAACCATTGCAAGGCACTGAAATCATTGGGACTAGACTAGAGTAAACCTGCATTGAACTGCTCTGTAAATGTAGCAGTACAAGTATTTGAGGTTAAGGAAGGGCTGATATCCTTATGCAGTTGTGATCAGTGTTCCCTCTAAGCTGAGTTAGCGTGAGCTAGCTCACAGATTTTTAGCCTCCAGCTCACACATTTTTGTCTTAGCTTAGGAAGGATGACTCCAGAGCACAATAATTTATGCAGTAACTCACAGCTTTAATGCCAGTAGCTCACAAAGTAGAATTCTTGCTCACAAGACTCTGCAGATTAGAGGGAATGTTGGTTGTGATATACTAGAAATGTTGCTTCTTTAAGTATTACTTCGGATTTTAAGTACTGTATTTTTCGGACCATTAGACGCACCGGACCATAAGACGCATCTAGTTTTTAGAGGAGGAAAACAGGAAAAATTTTTTTGAAGCTGTGCATCCAGATCTGGGCACCTTCCCCCTCTCAATCCTGCCTCCGATCCCAGCCCTTGCTAGAAGCAGCAGCAGAAGCCTGGCAGACAGGCACAGAGGAAGCACCCCCCTCCACAAACCCAGTGCTTCGCAAAGCGCTGCGTTTGTGGAGGGGGGGGCTTCCTCTTTGCCTTGCTTCAGCTTCTGCTGATAGCAAGGGCTGGGATCCGAGGCTTAGCTGCCTCTGAACCCAGCCCTTGCTATCAGCACAAGCTGAAGCCACGCAGACAGGGACAGAGGAAGCACCCGCCCCCTCCGCAAACCCAGCGCTTCGCAAGCCCTGGCTGTGGAGGGGGCGGCGTGCTTTCTCCCTGCTTGCCTGCCTGGCTTCAGCGCTGATGCTTAAAGCAAGCGCTGGGATCGGAGGGCGGTGGGAGCGATCCTGGCGCTTGCTGTAAGCGTCAGAGCTGGAGCCAGGCAGGCAGGGGCGGGAAGCGCCAGGACGGAGGCAGCGGATCACCCCCCCCCCCCGAGGAAGGTACGTATGGTACCTTCGCTCCATAAGACGCACACACTTTCCCCCCCCACTTTTTTGGGAGGAAAAAGTGAGTCTTATGGTCCAAAAAATACGGTATATGAAATGTCATTTTGGACAAGGTTGTATTTCTAAATTCTATCTAATGTTCTGGAAGGAATCTGTTGGAAGACTAATAGCACAAATAATTAACAGAATTATATAATTCTAAACCCAATCTCTTCTATCTTGTACTATGGAGAACTGCACAGCCTCAGTCTAAGCCCACAAGGGTTTAATATATCATAAGCAAAATCTCCTGCCATGCATGCATAGCTTCATATGGAAAAGTAATACTTATGGTAGATTGATCAAACTGTATATATTTGAATGTATCATATGTATAGAAAATGTTCCTGTTGTTGATATTTTGTTTAGTTTGGTATGCATAAGTTGATCTTCAGCCAGTTGTTATGGCATATTCTTTTTTCTACTTATAGTGTGTCTTTTACATACATCTGTAAACCTAAACTACTTTTTCTGATGAAACATGTAGGTGGGTTCTGCTATATAAAACAATTCACCCCCCCCCTTTTTATCACCATAATTTTAATAAATCCATTGTCTTTACATCTTGTTTATTGTAGTATCAAAATTATAGTATGTGCTTTTCTTTATTGTGCCTTTAGTTTTTCATTATGTCAGAGGCTGTCTTCTTCTGTAGGGCCTTCTAATACTTCGTCATTGTTAAAAAACCAACTAATTGATGTGACAGTGCTTTCAGGTACTATACTTGTAGATTACTCATAAGTTTTTGCTGTGTGTCAGTCAAAACATTTGCTATTTATTATGGATTCTTGTGTAAAATGGGTAATAAAATGCTAGTATATTTTAGAGTAATGCATTACCTTCTGAATGCTTGCTGACTAAGCACTTATTTCACAAAGTCGGGCCTTGCACTTGTGAGTTGCAGACTGCTTGATATTTGTTCCAGGAATGAAAATTGGTGTGTTTTCATAGTCTTGCAGACCTGAGTGGCATGATTGCTGACTTCAGCAATGGACAGTCTCCATTTAAATAGGACTCCGAATTAACAAATCACTGTCATTGCAATCAATATAAATTTACTAATGAGATACAGAGAATGTGTATTTGTATTGTGTATCACAATTAGTATGACATGGCTCCTTGTGACATGAAGTTTCCAATATGATAAAATGTTTTCTTTATTTGCATATTGCTGGTTTGAAAATCTATTGTTTTAAATAAGGCTTATTTGGTTTAATGGACCATGAATTTTTCTTACAGCAGACCAGTGTGCTCCAACAAACCGTAGCAGTTTTTGTAAATGTTTCCACATATTGCTTCTCCATGTCAGTTCCTATGTGTGATAGGTGCTATTCAAGGAAATCACTCAGTGTTCTTTACCCAGTTCTGCTCATACATTCAGTTATAGTTACTCATGAGAATGGCACAATTCACATGTTGGGTAGCTCTTTCATGCTGTCAGTGCAATCCTAAATAGAATCCCCTCCCCCTTCTAACCCCATTGACTTTGGTTAGTACAGAAGAATGTTGCTCAGATTAGGGCTGCATACCATCATTTTCATCAGATTTCACAGGTCAGATATAATGTCAGAATCGGCCCTTAAAGGGCTCAAAAGTGAAGGAAATCATTTAGGCTCTTGAGCATGGCTATGGGGAACTTAAACTTTAAAGGAACACCTGGAGAATGGGGAAAAAATCAATAAGGTAATTAGAATGATTGCCAAGATTATGAATTCTGTGCTTTTCCAGAAGTGTTAATTACCTAAACATTTTGTTCCTAGACCAGATGCAGGCATATTTTTACTTCCATAGTTGAGTTATAGAAGAAGACTGTTGAAAGCAGTCTTGAAAACTCATTACAGTCCCCTTACTGTACAGCAGTGTATCAACTCAGATCATAAGGATATCTGTAACAGGTAGAAATATCATATGTTTTTTAAAAAATATTCAGTTCTTGAATTAATAGTATGTGTACCTAGGCTAGGGTGAATTAGTTTTCCTGCAATAGTAAATTGCAAAACAGTCAGTCATTTAACTGGGCAATGTGAATGAAGCAGTCATTAAGAACAGTAACATGATATGTCTGGTACAATTAAGGACAGGCAGGAGAGTTTACTCTATGTAGGACTTTTCTGAATAACCCTCAGGGCTTCATTCACATAGGCTCTTTGTTTGACATCCCCTTTGCATATCCTGCCTTTACAGTTATAAATTCTAAAACACATTTAAGAGCTATAAGAACTTAAAAGAAGTCATGTTGTATCAGGCCAATGGTCCATCCAGTCCAACACTGTCACACAGTGGCCAAAACCCAGGTGCCATCAGGAGGTCCATCAACAGTACCACAACTCCAGAAGCCCTTCTACTGTTGCCCCTCAAGCACCAAGAATCAGAGCATCACTGCCCCAGACGTAGTATTTCTTCTACAGCTGGTGGCTATTAGCCACTGATGGACCTCTGCTTCATATGTTTATCTATAAGTTTTCCATCTATAAATGGGACTTTGTTGGGCCGGGCCTTGTGTGCCTCAGAATGTAATGCCAGGCACAGAGATATAAACTCCAGGTTTCCCAACTTGGAGCTGGCAGCCCCACACAGACTGAAAACGAAGAGTAGCATGAATGCAGCAGCCAGGGCCAGCCCTGCTACTAGGCAAACTAGGTGGTTGCCTAGGGCACCAGGAGGTAGGGAATGCCAAATTGGGCTCCCCACTCCCCCCCTTCCCTAACTGGTCAATTTCAGTGCCGGGGAACCAGCGCTGGAGCACTGCACTCCCCGGCAGGCCATCTAAAGTCGCCCCCCGCTGATCACCTGATTGGCGGGTAAAGACTTGCTCAAAGTCAGCGCCGCTGGGCCGGCCGCAGCGGGAAGGTAAGGGTGCATGCCACCACCTCCTCCCACTTCCTGGATGGGAAGGAAGTCAGAGGAGGGAGCGGCAGCACGTACCCTTTCCTTCCTGCTGCCGCCGGCCGGCCCAGTGGTGCTGACCGTGAGTCTTTACCTGCCAATCAGGTGATCGGCAGAGGGGGCTGCTTTAGATAATTCACTGGGGAGTGCAACGCTCGAGCGCCAGTTCCTCGGCACTGAAATTGTCTTGGGGGGGTATGGAAGGCAACTGCCCCACCGGTGGAGGGTGCCTGCCTAGGGCACTATTTGCCCAAGAATTGGTGCTGGCAGCAGCTTGTACTCCATGGAATCCTTCCCACTGCAGGCTAATAAGAACATGAGAAAACATGTTGGATCAGGCCAGTGGCCCACCCAGTCCAACACTCTCCAACAAAAAATACCCAGGTGCCATAGCTCAAGCTTTGCCCTTTTCTGGACTTTTTCCAATGCTATAATATCCTTTTTGAGATGCAGTGACCAGAATTGTACACGGTATTCCAAGTGAGGCCGCACCATCGATTTATACAGGGGCATTGTGATACTGGCTGATTTGTTTTCAATTCCCTTCCTATAATTCCCAGCATGGCGTTGGCCTTTTTTATTGCAATTTGTTGGAAGAAACCTCGAAGCAGGATATGAAGTCAACCTCCTGTACATTGGAACTCTACTGCTGGAACTGTACTTATAGTGTGAATGGACGTAACATCGTATTGAGAGTGTTCCATATTTCGATGTACGAGTATAATTGTTTTTACTTAGAAAGGTGTTATTATAGTGCATTATATCACAGTAATTTGTGTCACTATAACCCTCTTGGGGTTGTTTATTGCTCTCATGGAAACTGGCAACCCTGCAACAAGAAGTCAGTTCTGGGGTCTGGCGCCCTGTTAAGCCCCCAGAAAGAGAGCAGGAGAGTTGTTCTTCCCAGCAGCCCAAATACCTGGCAAGCTAGCTGTACCTGTCAAACCCACAGAGAGATCTCTCGCTCCTGTCCGCTGTTCCGCTGCTTCTCATTAGCATTCTGGGAGCCTCTCCAGCCTCTTCTCCCCTAGAACAGGGTGTCTGAGGGGACTTGGCACCCTCCTTAGTGAACGCAGCTTGTTGCTCCAGTTGTATGTGCCAAAGAAACACCTTTAGCAAGACCGAGAGAAACCAGGGTAGGTCTGGAAGACGCAGAGATGTTCTCAATTCCCACAGGCTCTTTTCCCCTCCTGAAGGCATAAGGAAAGAGGAGTCCTGCTGGATCCAATGAAAGTGGATCTCCCTGCAGGCCTTCTGCCTCCGCTTCCTACAAAAGTTAGCGGAAAGACTTGGGAAGCTCACAGGCAAATGGGAGCTATATGCATCTCAATGTCTGAGAAAATATGTATAGAGAACATTACTACATGGTAATACATTAATACTTGTTGAAAAACTGTTGTGATGGTGAAGTTCCAGTTCTCCATCACAAAAAATGGATTATTCATATAGCATGAATTGACCTGCATCTCGCTATCTATTTTCCTATGTTTGTGCTGGTAATGAGCTGGGTGCCTATAAAATGGAAAAGGAGGGTTTCAGACACTACATTTCCCCCTGGATCATTTAAGATGAGGTTCAGATTCCTCCATAGTCCAACTCAGTTAATGTATTTTGATTCATATAATTAGCCAGTTCCTTTTCCATACTTTAAGGCTCATAGAGCTGTCAACAGTGAGAGATCCCTGCTGTGCATGGTCACTGTATGAGTTCAAGACCAACAGGAACAATGAAGAGTGGGGTTCCCATCGTTTCTGATGTCAATTTGAGCACTCCAGTCAAAGTATCTAACATTCATATTAACCTCAATGCATCCCCTTTTTTGATCTAGCCCCCCCACTTGATCCCCAAATTCCTCTTTTCTCTTGTGCTGAGGGGTTTTTTTGTGCTCCTGAGAGAGGAGGGCAGCAGAGGGCTTTGACTTGATTGTACCAAGCTTCAGAAATTATCCATAGAAGTTGTTTATGTGGAGATAGTTCTTTTACTCTGACAGCTAGAACCAACTTACTTCTTTTACAGTATGCCAGAGAAGGTGATTGTTTTATTGATGAATATGGAAAATGTGAATAGTCCAGTGCTTTGTTCCATTCTTCTAATTTACGACACCAATAATAATGGGTGATGGATGAGATATCCAAACATTAATAAATAATCTTAAAAGGTGTACTAAATCAAAGAGGAAGAGACCAAGAAACAATCTTATGTAATGTTTCAAGAAGGGTAAGCTAATTCTGGTGTCATTAATTCTGGTATAAGCAACAAAGAACCCATTTAAAGGAGATGTGCTGCCAGTAGGATAAGACTGTAATGGTACTGACACCTTTTCTTACTTTTAAAAGAGAAATATTTGTTCTGGTTTTTAAAAATTGTCTACATAAATGAAGGGTTTCTAGAGCCAGATGCTGTTTCTGGAAAATCTGTACTTTTTTCAGAAAAACTCTTATTTTAGCTTTGTCTTAGAATTCTTAAATCGTATAATAAAAACAAAGTTCAGTTTTGAAAAGTGTTTTTCAACTCTCATGTGTTTTAATTCAAAGAACTGACTGTAGCGATGCTTGTATAATAGATCTCCCCCCCCCATCCCCTTATTGTTATATTCCCTCCCTTGAAAAGCTATTCCAGAAGGTGAGGGGGAAGGTCTTGTGAATAGTAAGGGAAGCAGTGTAAGGACTGGAGATTTGAAGGAGGGATTTATGGTTATCCTCTTGTGTAAATAGAAATTACCTTGCACTTCCAGAAAATGAAGTTTGGAAGTCAACAATATATCAAGAAGTAAGTACATGTAGCACTTTCCTCATAGATATTACTATTGAATGGGAAATGGGCAAATGTTTGAAAGTTCTTATGTATAAAAACGGCCAGTTCCAGATTTTTGTAGGCTCTGGACAAGAGAGCATAACTGGGCCCTCTTTCCCACTTTCAGTTCCTGTTGGGAAGAAAGATAGTAAAATGAAGTAAAAAAATAGATATCTCAAAAAAACCCTAAGAGGTAAGTTAGAAGAATTTTTAGTGACTTGGTTAAGATTACACAGTGAACCTAGATTAAAGCCAAGTGATGGATTTTTGAAAAACTTGGCCTCAAAGGTCTAACTCTATCATGAAGTGATAGAGTTATCTATCATGAAGTTCCAGCTAGCATGTGCTGTAAGTAAACCAGTGCAAAGGCTAGTAATTACTAGACAATGTTTTGTTATAACATGGAAAAGAATGTGATTGCATGGTGTTTTGTTCACAATTAGGATATAAAATTAGGGTTTAAGCTCAAATTAGTGATGCCATCTGGAGATTATTTTAAGAACGACTTATTTATTAATTTTAATAATTGTTATGCTTGATATTTTTAACTTCTGTTGTACATTATCCAGAGCCATGTATACTCAGGGACTCGGTGACCCAAAAATTTAAAGTATATAACTAAATAAAAAGATCTAATGGGCCATGCCAAAAAAATTAAACAGAAGCTAAAGAAAAAGGTTCAGTTTACTGGGACTAAAAGTTACAGCTAGTTTTTGAATTTTTCTTTAAAAATTATTTTTTTTGAGGATTTGATCATAGGTCTCCAATGTAAAATTCTCAGAATGGTTTTTGGTAATCTCAAGAAGTGCACTGTGTCGGAAAATATCAGTCTTTTTTTTCTGTACTAATATTGGAGCTTTACCAAGTAGCACTAAGCCAAGGTATAGGCAGAGGTACCTGCATTCCTGGTCTGTGATGACAGGCCCCAGTGTGGAATGCTGGCTCTTGGGAGTCTCAGAAGGGCTCTAAGGAAAAAGAAGGGGGAGGAGAAGGGTAGTAGAATTAGGTCAGGCAGACACCAACATTATGACTCTAAAGGAAACAGAGAGCTGATAAGGAGGAAAACTACTGAGGTGGAGCTGATTCAGGAATGATTACACAACTTCCAGAAATAATAATTAAAATGTAACCCAGTCTCATCGGCTCTCAGAAGCTAAACAGGATCAGCCCTTGCTAGCATTTGGATGTGCGACCACCAAGGAATACCAGGGTCACTACACAGAGGCAGACAATGGCAAACCACCTGTGAACATCTCTTGCTTTGCAAACCCTATGGGGTCACCATAAGTCAGCTGCGACATCAAAAGAAAAGGGTATTTCACTCTAAGGTTTGTGATTACAGGTGCAGAGAGTACTGATTTCAGTCACAGGTACTGTGTTTCCAAGCTGGGACCTGTCATTCCAGTTACAAAACATTTCTGGTATTCCCAGCCCTAGAGAAATTATTCTGTTCCTTGAGACTATGATTCCACTCTGAGGCCTGTTGTTCCAGACAGCAGACTGCAAGAGAAAGCTGGGGAGAGACAAGAAGAATAGAGGGGAACTGGGAAGGAGATTGGCTCCATCTTCAACTGATTCCTCCAGATTCCCTCCCTTACTCCAGAAGCTGCTATTGCAAGTGGACTCACCTGAAGTCCTGGTTGGTCAGCTGATGTCCACCAAACCTACCAATTATGTCAGTAAAACAAACTTCCTTCTTCTGAAAATAGCCTTTTCACTAACTTTTTAGTTTTGGAAGTCCGAAGTGGTATGATGTCAGAATGTGGAAACTGCAGGATTTCAGTTTATTTCTTATGGTTATTATTTATTTATTCATTTGAGATATCTCTATGCCATCTCTTCAGAGTTCTGCCCAAGGTGTTTACAGTTAAACAGTGTCGCAATGTAAAATAATAAACCATTAAAAAAAGTCATTGGACAACATAAGAACTACCAATAGAATAGAGGCAAGCCATTAAAATGCTGTAGAAGAAAAGAGCAAAGGCACCTTGAAACATAACAAAATTTATGACAGGGTATGAGCTTTCTTGTGTCACTTCTCACTTCTTCAGATTAAAATGCTGGTAAAATTAAACTCCTAAATAAATGTCTGGGGGGGGGGGGAGATGTGGTTTGGCCTGGACTCTAAAAGAAAGTAAAGTAGGTGTCAGATGAGCCTCAACAGCAACTGTGTTCTGAAGTGAGTGCCACTGCAGAAAATGCCTTGTCTCTAACCTCCACTGGCTTCACTCTGCAAGCAGGAGCACTGAGGGCAGAGCTTGAGAGGCAGAACTTAACTGGCAGGCTTGATAGTATAGCAGGAGATGGACCTTCACAATAAAATGTGTCAAGGGAGGGAGTATGATCAGTCTTTTAGGATTAAGTGGTATGGTAAGACTCTTTCAGGCATGACATTGTTAGTTAAAAAGAAAACACATTCAGTTAGTCCTCTTTGAACTGATCATTTAAATTAAAGCTCTGTATAATTTGTAATTTATGCTCTTACTATTGCTCGTTAGCTTAAAGCTGTTTTGCTTAAAGCTAGCCCTAATGGAAATGAATGTATTTTGGCCACAGTTTGAAAGCTGGTCTTCCCACCTTAGTTCTCTTTTAAGTGGCTTTGTTTTGCTGAGCTGTATGTGTGACATATGAGTTTTGAAACAACACATAGAAGTTTACTACAAATGTTGCATCTCTTAATGAACTTCTGAAGTATATCAAGTAAAGAAGGTTACATTTTGGGATAAAGGATAGAGCCTCTGAAGTAACATCTTAATTCTGGAGGAAATTATATGTGGGCTGTTGAAGAAAGACAGTCTTCCAGTTCCTTGAAAATACTGTATCCATAGTGCCATGGTTGTAGCCAGGTGCAGACTGGCCATTATTGCCATGGAGGAATTTTCCAGTCAGTTGAAGGCCTGCCCCCAACTTGGGCTGTAACTATTCCAGACATTTCAAGGCATCAAAATCAGGAAATAGCCTTGAAGCAATAATTGCCCAAAATGTTGTGCAAGGGAGGGGAAAAAACTGCAAGTTAAGACTGTAATTGATATATGATCCTCTTTGGGCTGTTAATATGATGCATTAAAATCAATCCCAATATAGCATATCACTCACTGGTTGACCCCACTTGATATGACTATTGAAGGATATTTTTCAGATTTTAAATTTTGAGTGCTCTGCACTGATAAAAACTTAGTAACCCCTTATATTTCCAAGGACTATGTACTTTGAATATTGAGGATAGGATTTAGAAGTCAGCCAAATATTTTGTCCTTTTCACATTTTGTCTCTAAATCTGAATGACTGCCAGTTTGCACAGATTGTATGTCAGTTTAAATACAACAAACAGGCATCAGTCTGCTTCAAATCATTTCACCAAAGACTTCTAAAAACTTTAGGTAGTCGGCAAACAGTAATGGTTGTTTCGCATTAAGTTGCTTTGTAGAATTATGAAACAGCTTTTCTTGTGCTTTCAAATAAAATGTTGTCATTCACTAATGAATGGGATACCATCTGTAATAAGTAAGGTTACTTTACTTGTTTTTCCTTGCAGCAAAACTTCTGAAGGTTTGGGGAAGATAGAAAACTACCAAGGAGTACGTTAGCAGTATAGTAAGTACTGCACAAGAAGAATTAAGAATCATAAAAAGATTGTCTGCATATATTTTATGAAAGATTAGTTGTATAGAAATACAGAAAATATGAAGGGCAAGATATATGGTAACTGCTTAGTTACATTGCACAGATTGCTTCATTCTTGTGAAAAGTAAAATGTATCCTTTGCCATGTAATCAGGAATTTACCAATATCTCTGAAAAATATTTCTTCATCTAACAAAGATTGATCTACTTTATGTACATTTGTTTATTTAAAACTATCAGAATTTAGAAAATCGTTATAGTTTTGTAGGGTTGTCATTTGTTTTAGTGACTTATTGTTAGGTTATTTTGCAGAATTATTTATTTGCTGATTTATTTATGTATTTCATTATTTATTTATTTGATTATTTAGTAAATTATTTATCTGATGAATTATTAATACATCTTCATGACAAGCTTTAAATTATTTATAACTTAATTTTGATTTTATTGCTTTTCGACGCTGCATTGTTACTGACTAGTTTTTATTTTTTTCCCCTGTCTCCTTACTTGGTTCTTGAAAATTAAAGTATTAGCTTTGAGGCAAGTTTATATTCATTGTAAGACTCTTTAGGTTGTTTCCCCTGCATATGAAGTACTTTTTGTGTAAGTACACATCTTACAAGGCTGTGTATAAGTTGTGACTGGGTACTCACCTGCTCACATTTTCCTGGTGCTGTTCATATGTATGTAATAATAAATGCTGAAGTCTTCTTCCCTTAGGTATCATTTTTAATAGATGGCTGTTACACTGCTATTCAGAAACTGAAGTCAGTAGTTTTTGAAGCTTCAAAATAATGTAAAGAAACTATATCTGCCTCTGAAAGATTAGTTGAAATTTTTCTGCACAATAAAAAATACAAGGGTGCACCACTGTGAATCCTGCATTGTAAGATGTTCTGTGTATCTTTGCCTTCAAGAAACTGACTTCGGCACTGTTCTAATTGTTAACCCTTCTATCTTTAATGTGCTCTGCTTCCTGCAGTATACTGATAATGTAGCAATTTTCTGATTTCCATGCACACCCTAGTGTCTGGGCGCATAGGGTGAGACATAGAAGCCTTGTGCTTAAATTATGAATCCAGGTAGTGATTACATAGTACTGCCAGCACCCATGTCCACCCCTTGGGGCTGTGTACATATGGAGCCTTTTTCTTGGTGTACTTAGCACATAGCTGCTGATTGGACAATTGTAGAGTAATGGCAGTTCATCAAACTGCCCATTCACAGATGGGTCCTCATTCACAGGTTAAATGTGTTTCAGGTACATGCACAGTTTTACTGAGGGACTGTGTTGATGTATATAAAGCATGTATAAATAGTGAAGTGGAAGAAAGGAACATAACCATGCAACGGGATGTGAAGTGGGACACAGTGAAGGAAAAATAAAGGAAAAATCTTAGTTAACAGCACCAAACCAGGGAGACCGTGGGAGACAAATTAAACCACATAAATATAATAAAGGCAGTTAACAGAGCTCGATACAAAATATTCAACTATATCATAGTAGAAACAATTCATAGTAGTCCTGCAATCAATATAATCCATGTAACAATATTCAACAATCTTCCACAGCATCCATTCCAACCAGCAGACATAGGTAATCAAGAGTAGGTCTTCATAAAAGTCCTAGGTACTCACTGCAGACTTCTTCCAGTAATTCTTTTAGGTACCTCAAGACTACACTAGACTAGGAGACTTATATATCCAAATGGAGACAGAGGAAGGACCATGAAGCCCAGCAATCATTTCGATTCAGTAATTTCTTTTCCAAGAGCTCTGGTCCAAAATCTGTAGTCTCTCTGATAAAGAAAATTCACCCTGGAACACTGGGATCTGTAGCCAACCAAATCTGTAGCCTAATGGAAATGAAGAGTGGCAATATATGCTTTGAGAGAAGGCTTATTGTTCCAGTGTTTAAAGACCATGGTTTTCCATTAGTGTTTATTTTTTGGCTTAGTTAACAGCACAGTATTTAGAGTGTTGAGATGATCTAACATTGGAGTAAAAGGAGAGAAAAAACCCCATATTTAATAACCCATGGTTTTGAAGGAATTAAACATGGGGCTGAAGAAGTTTAAACCAGGTGTACCCTTCCCCTCTTATTTGCCTCATGGGGAAAGATTATAGGTACTATTAAAAACAGTTAACGACCACTGCAGTCTAGATCTGATTTGAGTTTCCTACTCTGTAGCTGCCACAAAAAAGGAGATAGGATCCTTCTGTCCTGTCTAGTTTGACCTTTTGTGTTCTGAATTGACAGCCTGTTGAAGAAGAGAAATGGGAGGGGGAGCCAGCAGGAAGAAAATGTAGTTTTATTAAAAGTCAATGTTACATGTGTTTGAGTTAAAACCAAAATAAACCAACATCTTACTATGAACAAATCATAATGGTTAGTAGAATGGGTTTGCATACATGAGTGTATGTGTTTCTGTGCTTATATTAGTTGCATAACTTGAGCAGATACAAAATTTTTTACAATTAACTTTTAATTTACTTTTTTATTTAATGAGTCTGTTGATTTTCTAATTCTGAATTTCTTTGTGGGCAAAGTGGCATCATCTCTATGCAGTGAGCTATATATGATGAAGACAAAGCTATACTTTTCCTATAAATGTGCCATGTGCACAGCACAGCCTTTATTCTGTGTTCAGTGCTTGAAATGAGTTACTGTATACTTTAAAGTTTTACCACGACATGGGAAAGGATGCAGTGTACATTTCAAGTTGGGATGCTGTTGAAATACAGTAGAAATGGCCTCTGTAGATAGATTTCACTATAGAACTTAAATTATGCATGTGTATATCCAAATTCCTTATTTTGAAATATTGAATGTATGAATATTTAATTAGTATCTTGCTTTAGTATCTTTGTATGCTTGCCTTAAAGGAAGCTGTTTCCTTTGATTTATATACATGGATAAAAACTTGTGTACAGTATGTAACAATGGCTTTTCTCTATTACAGTAGATGAAAAGTTCTAGACAATGATGCTTGTTAAAGCTTTGCCAAAGTTGTATACACTATGTGACACCTTTTTGGACACTTTTCTTGTCTTTCACATTATTTTGCCTTTTAGTAGTGATTTTTACAACACATATTTATAAAGATCAGATCCTTTACACCATGTAGAAATGTTATGTTTTCTGATCTATAATTCGAGTCCTAGCATATTAATGCCCAGCTTCTCTATTAATATTCTTTTCATTTTAATCTTTCAATTTGAAGTTGAAATTACCATTGATACTAAATGCTGCCAGTATATTGTCACTAGTTTGTAATACAATGAAACATTTCCTGGACTACAGATTATGATCATTACAGAGCAGTATAAGGCAGCATATGCATTGACCCTGAGAATAACTAGTTCTCCCTCAGAGGTTGTCGGACATCTCTGTGGGTTATTCCTACTGTTCCTTCAGGGAGGCAGGAACACTTTTTTCAACTTCCTGTTGGCGCCTTCGGAATAACCCCGCCCTCAGTTTTGTTCCTGCCTCTACAGGGAGCAGCAGCACAAGGCTAGGCTCAGCCTTTTTTCTCTGTTTCTTCTTCTCATTTTCCCTTCCATATCTTCTCCTTTCCATATCTAATTTATCCCTCCCTTCCTTCTGCCTTTTGCTGGCCAAAGACAACTGAGGGAACTTGTCTGGGTCGTTTAGAATGGCCTGTAGTAGAGACGGTTTCCTATCAGATGAGGAGGGAGAGTCGCGCGCCGTGCTTCTAGCAGCGCCGACTCACGTCGAAGGAGCCGACCTGCCTTCGTGGCTTGTTCGCGCCCTTCCCGATGCGGCCGCAGACGGGTCAGCTGCCAGTGCCAAGAAACGGCGCGTAATGGAGGCCCCGGCGACTTTCCTCGGGGCGGCAGCAAACCGGCGGCCATTTTGGAAGTGCGAAGCGTAGCTCTCAGACCTTCCAACCCCCAAGAGCAGGCACTCCGGAGGCTCGGAACTACCTGCAACCGCACATCGAAGGCTTCCAGGACGGGGGTAATGTACAAATGGGCAACCCTCTGAACCCAGAGGCTATGCTTTTTATTAGAAGGGCTATGCAGGAGGAAATGGGCTCCTTTTGCGCCCGCATGGGGCTTCTCCCTCAAGGACCAACCTTTCCTTCAGATCCTCCCCGTCCTTTCTCCTGGCCCACCAAGGCAGCGCGAAAGGCCCCAGTACAGTCTTCCCAGTCCTTATCTTTTGAGCCTGAGTCTATAGCATCTGGCTCTGACCAGGAAGGCAGGGAAGAGGGGGGATGTTTCTCCGAGGAGGAACAGGAGGAGGTTAAAATTCCTGAGCAGGCTAGTCGTTTCTTCCGTCAGGAAGATTACCAGTTTCTCCTAGCCAAGACGCTCTCAGCATTAGAAATTGAGGAGGGGCCTATTGATGAGGAAGCCAAGGTAGCTAAATCAAAGAAGTTTAAGTCAAGAACCAGCGGAAACTCTGAGTTCTTGCCCAGGGGGGAAACTTCTGAACAAGTCTTCCCTTTTCCAGAATACTTTGAAAAGCAGGTTAGAGCAGAATGGGAAAAGCCAGCTTCCCTTAAGCAGTTTCCTCACTTAGTAAAGAAGTTATATGCACTGCCTGCCTATACCAATGAGTTGTTACAAGCTCCAACTGTGGATGGCCCAGTAGCAGCTCTACAATCCTTGGGACTGGTTTCAGAGGACGGCCAGGGTTCTCTTAGAGATCCCCTGGACAAAAAAGCTGAGGCGACCTTGAAAAGATTGTACGAATCTGTGGCCATGATAGTCAAGGCGTCCTCTGCGGCCTCCCTGGTCTCCAGGGCGTCCATTGTTTGGGTACGTAAGTTACTCCAGATGTTACCAGAGGACAACAGACGTATGTTAGAGGGCGCCTCACACATCCTTAAGGCAGCGTCATTCACAGCCGACGCAACCTTAGATATACTGACCTTTGCCTCCAAGACAATGGCTTCCACTACTGTGGCTAGACGCCTTCTGTGGCTTAGGGCTTGGCAAGCTGACTTTCTCTCTAAGTTTACAGTGGCAGCTTACCCTTTTCAGGGGGATCGTCTCTTCGGGGACGCTTTGGACAAGATCCTAGTAGAGACTAGGGATAAAAAGAAGGCCATGCCCAAATCCATTCGGAGGAATGAAAGGAGGGGCCCCCAGTCCTTTCGGACCCAACATTCCTTGGCCAGATATCGCTCTGAATCAAAAAAGTTTAATTGGGAAACGCCATAGAATTCCTTCAAAAGAGGTTCATTCGGCTCCAAATTCAATCGCAATAACTTCTCCAAAACGGACAAGCCTGACAGAGAGGCCAAGTCCAAGCAGGCATGACTACAATCTCTTACCGGTGGGAGCTCGACTACTCCACTTTGCAGAAACCTGGGAGGCCTCTCAGGCAGACCAATGGTCTTTAGAAATTGTACAAGAGGGGTATTCAATAGAGTTCCACCGCATTCCACCAGACAGATTTGTCAGATCTCCTACCCCCAAACAGGAGCACAAGCTTCTCGTCACCACAAAAGCAATACAGCATCTTATCGACATTCGAGCAATCGAACCGGTCCCAGGGTTGGAGAGGGGGAAAGGCGTGTATTCCATCCTTTTCACCATACCCAAGAAGAATGGCGACTGGAGGGCCATCTTGGATCTCAAATTTCTAAATCGCTACGTCAAAGTACGTCACTTCAGAATGGAAACCTTGAGATTCATTATGGACTCTCTCTTGACAGGGGAGTACCTCACTTCCATAGACCTGACCGAAGCTTACCTGCACATACCTATCCACCCTTCTCATCGTCGATTTCTAAGGTTCGTGGTACTGAATCAACACTACCAGTACAGGGCCTTACCTTTTGGCCTGTCAACAGCGCCCAGAGTTTTTTCCAAAATGTTAATCCATCTGATAGCCCAGCTGAGGAAGCAGGGAATTCACATTCACCCCTATCTGGACGACCTCTTGGTCAGATCCAACAGCAAAGAAAAATCTCTTCGGGGTACAACTCTGGCCATTCAGTGTCTTCAGTCACATGGATTCCTGGTGAACACAGAAAAGAGTTCTCTTCAGCCGAGCCAGAGGTTGGAACATCTAGGTGCAATGATCGACTCCACCTGCAATTCGCTATTTCTACCTCTGTCCAAGGCCAGGGCCATCAAGGATTTGGCTACCAGGGTCATCCAGAGCAAATCATCACCACTGATGTTGCTTGCCAAACTAATGGGACTTTTGATATCGACCATAGACATGGTTCAATGGGCCAGATTCCATTCCAGACCTCTTCAATTGTTCCTACGTCCATTTCAACTTCAGATAATGGAGAGAAAGGTTATAAATCTGATAATTCCGTTAACAGTCAAGAGGAGCTTGCAATGGTGGACGGACTTGTCTCATCTTCGCCAGGGCAAATTGTTCCATCCTCCCTCATCCCTAGAGCTGTTCACAGATGCCAGCCTGGGGGGCCTCTCTTCAGGACAAACCAGTCCAAGGCAGGTGGTCACAATCCGAGAGTCTGCTTCCCATCAATCTTCTGGAAATCAGAGCCATACGTCTAGCTCTGGTTGCTTTCAGGACCCAATTGCTTCAGAAGCATGTGCTCGTCAGAACGGACAACATCACAGCCAAGGCGTATCTCAACAACCAGGGGGGCTCCAGATCCTCGCAGTTGCACAGGGAAGCATCAAGGATTCTGACATGGGCAGAAAAGAATCTGGCCTCTCTAAGGGCGGAACACATCAGAGGCCAGGACAACATACAGGCAGACTGGTTAAGCAGACAGGATATCTGCGAGGGCGAGTGGGCCCTCAGCTCAGACATATTCGATCTCATATGCCAGCGTTGGGGTCAACCAGAGGTGGATCTCTTCGCTTCAGACACAAACTCCCAGCTACCAAGGTACTTCACAAGGTTCTTCCATCCAGATGCCGAACAGACAGATGCCTTGACAGCCATATGGCCTCCAGGTATCTTGTATGCGTTTCCTCCGGTCCCTCTGGTTTCTCGAGTTCTGCGGAGGGTGAGAGTTCTACAGGCGGAAATCATCATGGTAGCTCCCTATTGGCCACGACGTCCGTGGTTCTCAATGTTGACAGAGCTATCAATAGACCTTCCGATGTCGCTACCAGTTTCTCCCGACATGCTCCATCAGGGTCCAGTGTGGCACCCCGACCCGGAGTGGTTTCATCTGACCGCGTGGAGATTGAGCGGGAGACATTCAGAAGTCTAGGTTACTCACCGGAGGTGACGGACACTATGCTAGCGTCAAGAAGACCCTCCACAGTTCGCATATACAACACTACCTGGAAGGCTTTTGTCCGATGGTGTCGTAGGAAAAAGTTTTTTTCGCTTAATCCCTCTGTGGCGGAGATACTAGCGTTCCTGCAGGAGGGTCTAGAGTCCAAGTTACAACCAGCTACGTTAAGAAGGCAGATAGCTGCCCTGTCCACTGTCTTACCGGTTGTGGGAGGGTTCAGGCAGTCTCAACATCCACACATCCAGTTGTTCTTGCAGGGGGCAAACTTGAAGTCCCCTCCGACAGTCCATCGTTTTCCGTCTTGGCGGCTCCATATCGTTTTATCGGCGCTTACTAAGAAACCATTTGAGCCTCTTCGAGAGGTGGACCTAAAATGGGTGCGGATGAAAACTCTCTTTTTAGTAGCCATCACGTCTGCACGTCGAGTTTCGGAACTGGGGGTCTTATCAGGGAAGGCGGGTCTTTGCGTGTTCCACAAAGAAAAGGTGGTTCTGCGCACGGATCCCTCCTTCCTTCCTAAGGCTGCTTCTAGGTTCCACCACTCACAAGAAATCTACTTACCCACTTTTTGTCCAGAACCCAAACACCCAAAGGAGGTAGTCTGGCATACGTTAGATGTGCGCAGAGCTTTGAAGATTTTCATTCTAAGATCAGAGTCAATTAGAAAAACTGACTACATGTTCATTAACATCTCTCCTCCAAGAGCTGGAGACAAGATGTCTACTTCATCAATTAGTACAGTTCTGAAGGCCTGTATCAGGGAAGCATATAGGGCATCAGGGTTACAGGTACCTGGGGGTATCACTGCACATTCACTTAGGAGTGCCTCCACAAACGCGGCACTGCTGAATAGGGCTTCAGTCGAAGAGGTGTGTAGAGCTGCTACTTGGTCCTCTCCGTCTACATTCATAAGGCATTATAAGATCCATTCCATGGCATAAGCAGATGCAGCATTTGGGAGAAAGGTATTGCAGCATGTTCTGGGGGAGGTCAGCGATGAAGACCCACCCGATTAAAGGGGACTGCTCTGGTAGGTCCCACAGAGATGTCCGACAACCTCTGAGGGAGAACGGCCCATTGGACTTACCGTGAGGGGTCCTTCTCCTCAGAGGTTCGGAGGACATCTCGCCACTCCCAGATTCATTTTCATCGCTTAGGTTTCTTTCTACAGCCTATCTCCCTTGTACTGTGTTACTTTCAGTATTATCGGAGTTCAAGTTTACAGTTTACATTTTAAATACGAGTTGTTAGTTGTGTTTATAGTCCTTCTAGTTAGAGGGAAGACGATACTGCTTTCGGAGTCCCACAACTGAGGGCGGGGTTATTCCGAAGGCGCCAACAGAAAGTTGAAAAAAGTGTTCCTGCCTCCCTGAAGGAACAGTAGGAATAACCCACAGAGATGTCCTCCGAACCTCTGAGGAGAAGGACCCCTCACGGTAAGTCCAATGGGCCGTTTATAATTATGGCAAGTGAAAGCATCACCAAAGGTCACATTAAACAAGAAGATTCTTTTCCATCCCCATCCATTTGCCAGTCGATTTATGTGAATATGCTTGGACTTTCCACTGCATATTTCTTTATAAGTTATGAATTCAGATAGTGGGCTTTTCTGGTTAATGGCACTTGAATGTGAATGCTGAGTATAATATTACTCAAGCAACACTTAATTCCATACTTAATCTATGGCGGGAGATAAGGTTCATGTCAAGATTTATTTTCAAAGCAGCACTGCCACCTCCCATACATTAAAACGATGTGTGACTAAACTCATCCTCGGTTGAAGCAGCATGTCAGGGTGCCAAAGAAGGAACTCAGGTTGGGGAAAGAAAATGTCCTGTCCCCTCAGCTGTTTATCTGGATCCAGCCTTGCACTTTTCTGGAAGAACCATTCTTGGTCCTAGAAGTTTTATTCTAATATTATTAGTAAAATATAATTTCCAGCACCAAATATGATTTTACAGTCTTACTGCAGGAGATTTGTGTGCCCCTGAAATAACTATGTTTCCGTGCAATGCTGTATCTATTTAAATTATTTGTGCAACCCACCTAAGAGCTGCAGAAGCTCCCTTTGCTCCAGTGTGGCAATTGGGGCATGGAAAGTCCCAAAGATTGCTAAATAATGGAGCAGATCTTTGCAGAAAATAATTTAAGCCTAAAGCTGGACAATAGTAGCTCTTTTTCATAAAACATGTGTGTTTTATTTCTTACAGTTCAAATGTAAACTGTAATTTTGCAAACTGCAGTATTTGATAGTTCAGGAACCTTAAAAAGTACTGTTTCACACTTCCTTTAGCATTGCCAGTACCAACAGCTTAAAGGACAATGATGATTGAGAAAGCATCCTCATGAAAGAATGAGAGATATTACAAAATCAAATGATAGTGACTTTTCACTTGACCATACTGAACACTTCCATCCCAACTCCCATTGGCCATGCTGGCTGGGGCTGATGAGAGTTGTAGGCAAAAAACATCTGGAGAGCCACCGTTGGCCACCCCTGTATTACAGCATTTAAAGTTTAAAACCAACTTTTTACTCATACTCAAATTTCTCTTTCTTTTTTCTCCTCTACCCTCTCTTTGAAAATTCATTCTTAAACACTGTTAGTTATTGGGCCTGTGTCTTAAGTATTGTGCCTAGAAATGGTAGGTGTTTTAGGAAGTAATGGTCCCATATTATTCAATGAGGCTTATACCCAGGATAGTGTCTTCAGGATTGCAGCTTTAGAGTATCAAAGAAACAATTACCATAAGTTGCCAAAACTCAGTAGAACAAATATTACTGCTCTACATTTCTTATGTACAGAACACAAAATAAATGGGGAGGGGGAGCACAACCTCAAAAGACATTAAAGAATTCAAGCATGTCACTGTGGGAATGAAATTAATTTTTACAGTTCAGCCCATTTCTAATAAAGCTTCATAAAGCATACATGTACTATAACAGCCATGTTAAAGAGAGTCAGAAAAACCATCCCTGTGCTGTGCTGGCTTAAATATTAAATTTCAACAATAAACTACTTCTTAAACCACTGAGATAACAGCTACCATTACCTCAAGAATAAAATAGCAACAATTAAAATAAAAGTATTATTAAATACCATCATCTCTTACAAATGCTAACAGCAGAGCACACAGACCTAGATTTCTGGGACTGGGTGAATGAAATGCAGCGGTCACTTAAAAAAAAACCCTGTCCATTTTAAGTTTTAATTTGCTGTCACTCAGATCCTTCAAGCAGTTATTAAAAACTGGTTTCAGGATTTGTGTACAAGACTTGATTTGCCCAGATTACAGCCTATTCATATTTTAGGCCAATCAGGGTTGCCAGGTATATACTGGAAAATACCTGGATACTTTGGGGATAGATCCAGGAAAGGGTGGGGTTTGGGGCAGGGAGGGGAGGGGCCTCCGCAGGGTACAATGCCATAGAGTCGACCCTTCAAAGCAACCATTTTATCCAGGGAGCTGGTCTCTGCCAGCTGGAGATCAGTTGTAAAAGCAGAAGATATCTAGGCCCCACCTGGAGGCTGGCAACCCTAAGGTTAATCCACATGACCAACCTTATACTAGTATCTACATAAAAATACATATTTCCTGATATCTATTTCACATCTGGATCGGGGCGGCTCTGCGGTACTGATGTTATTAGACCTCTCGGCGGCATTTGATACAGTCGACCATCAGCTACTAAAGCGCCGCCTTGCCGACATAGGGGTTAGGGGGCTGGCCTTACAGTGGCTTTCCTCCTTCCTCTCCGATCGGGGACAAAGGGTGGCCATTGGGGGCGAGCGATCCCAGAGGCACACACTTGATTGTGGGGTGCCTCAGGGAGCAGTTCTCTCCCCAATGCTGTTTAACATTTATATGCGCCCCCTTGCCCAGATTGTCCGGAGGTTTGGGCTGGGTTGCCATCAATATGCAGATGACACCCAGCTCTATCTACTAATGGACGGCCGGCCTGGCTCCGCCCCAGGGAACCTGGATCGGGCCTTGCAGGCTGTAGCGGCGTGGCTTAGATTGAGTGGGTTGAAGTTGAACCCAGCGAAGACAGAGGTCCTTTGCGTGGGTCGCGGCGCCCAGGGAGGGGAAATAGCTCTCCCAACCTTCGACGGCGCACTATTGGAACCAGTGCGCCAGGTAAAGAGTTTGGGTGTTTTACTGGAGCCTTCATTATCAATGGAGGCCCAGATAGCAGCCACTGCCAAGTCAGCATTCTTTCATCTGAAGCGGGCAAGGCAGTTGGCCCCCTTCCTGGAACGCCGTGACCTCGCAACAGTGATCCATGCAACGGTCACCTCAAGATTGGACTACTGTAATGCCCTCTACTTGGGGCTACCTCTGTGCCGGACTCGGAAGCTGCAGCTAGTGCAGAATGCGGCGGCCAGGCTGTTACTGGGGCTCCCGAAATGGGAGCACATACAGCCGGGGCTGCGCGGACTGCACTGGCTGCCGGTTATCTACCGAGTCCAGTACAAAGTGTTGGTTATTACCTTTAAAGCCCTATATGGCCGAGGACCTGCCTACCTAAGGGACCGTCTCTCCCCGTATGAACCCCAGAGGGCACTGAGGTCAGCAAGTAAAAACAAAATGACCATCCCTGGGCCGAGAGAGGCCAGGCTCCAAAGCACCAGGGTGCGAGCCTTTTCAGTTGCGGCACCTGCACTGTGGAACCAGCTCCCGGAGGAGGTGCGGGCCCTGCGGAACCTCGACCAGTTCCGCAGGGCCTGCAAGACTGCCCTTTTTAGACACGCCTATAAAGATACGGACTGCTGAGTTGCAATGAACGAAGAACCGCCATCTTTAACACCATTTAAACTGGCAGAATCAGCGCCAGAACAGCTATTACTGCCAGATATATATATAATGTAATTGTAAATTAAGTATTTTAACTGAATTAACGGGTTTTTATATGTGTAATTTTAATTGCTAATCTAATGTTTTACTATTTATGTTAATATATTACTTACTGTTAGCCGCCCTGAGCCGCTTTGCGGGGAGGGCGGGGTAGAAATAAAATTTATTATTATTATTATTATTATTACATAGGGTTGCCAAGTTCAATTCATGAAATATCTGGGGACTTTGGGGGTGGAGCCAGGAGCAAGGGTGTGACAAGCATAACTGAACTCCAAAGGGAGTTCTGGCCATCACATTTAAAGGGACCGCACACATCATTTCCCTTCATTGGAAATAATGAAGAATAGGGGCACCTTCTTTTTGCGCCCCCTAGTCCAATCATTTTGAAACTTGGAGGGTATTGTGGGGAGAGGCATTGGATGCTATGCTGAAAATGTAGTGCCTCTACTTCAAAAAACAGAGCCCCAGATACCCATGGATCAATTTTGCATTATTCCCTATGGGAATCCATCTTCATAGGGAATATTGGACTATCCAGCAGCCACTTCCCTCCCCACCAATGTTCCCTCTAAGCTGCAAAGTCTTGTGAGCAAAAATTCTAATTTGTGAGTTACTGGCATTAAAGTTGTGAGCTACTGAATAAATGATTGTGCTCTGGGGCCATTTTTCCTGAGCTAAGACAAAAATGCGTGAGCTGGAGGCTAAGAATCTGTGAGGGAACACTGCTTCCCACACCCCGCTTTCTGATGACCCTGAAGCGGGGGGAGGACCTCCAAACTGGGGGATCTCCTGCCCCCACCTGAGGATTGGCAACCCTGATTTCACAAAGCCCAATGCAATGTATTGGTAGTTTTAGAAACAAATCAAAGACAAGAGAAAAATGTCTCACTAGGAGCACAGACCTACCAATCAGGGGTAGGAGACTAAAATATTTTATTAAATAAACATGCAGATGTTTGCTCCTCTTTCAGAGTTGGTAAAGTTACATTCCATTCTTTTAGGTGCCTGAAGTGAGAGATTGTTTATGGACAGTTTCCCCTTCCTGGTGGGAACAGAAAACCCAAATGAATGGGCCATGGGCCTCAGCAGATGTCCACCTTTAACCATCTGTTCTACCTCTAGCAAGGATAATTACCAAAATTCTGAAAAGAGCCAGTAATAAATACATTTAAGATGGTAGAATAAGGAAGTAAAGAGTGTGCCAATGTGAAGAGCAATAGTAGTAATCATGAGAGTGAGTGGAATTAATTAAATAAATCAAGGAGAGTAGATTGCAGTATTGAGCAGAGGCAATAGTACAGATATTATAGGGCTGAAAGGCACAAGTTCAGTTTCGGGGAGTTTAGGTTTGGGGGGGCGGTTTATCGCTCCTTGAGCATCTTCGCGCTCAAGGAGCGATACAGAAACTGCGCGCTGGCCAGGAGCCCTCCCTGCCCCCTCTGATGATCAGAATCATCAGAGAGGGGTGGGGAGGGTTCCTGGCCACCACGCAGTCTCTGTATCTTTCCCTGAGTGCAAGGACACTCAGGGAGTGATATAGAGACTGCGCACCATCCAGGAGCCCTCCCTGCCCCTCTCTGATGATTCTGATCATCAGAGAGGGGCAGGGAGTTCTCTTGGCCGGCATGCAGTTTCTGTATCGGCGATGGGAGGGTGGGAACGCAAAAGGGGAGGGGGCAGCCCAGGGGTGCAGTGCCACAAAGGGGCAGCTGCTGACAAGTTTGCCTGGGGTGCCGTGCACCCTAGGGCTGGTCCTGGTCAGGACATAAAGCCTGTGCGCTTGTGTAGAGTGGCCTTGGGCATTTCCAGTGTATATCCAAAGAATTGTCAGGTCTGTTTCAGCTTGGTTCTATCACAAGCAGGTCTGCAGATCTACAGCCAGATTTTGGTTAATGTGGAGCTTGGCAGCATCCCTTATCTCTGTCATTTGCTTTGTGGATAAGAAAGTGTCTTTGACACAAGACAACACTACTTGTGCCGAAATCTGTCTTTATTTTCCTAACATGCCAGTTGTTTTTAGGAAGGCAGTTGTCCTCAGTTTTAGTTCAGTCCACAAGTGTATGTTTAAAGTATGCAATGCCAGAGGATGCGCCAGAAAAACAGTATGATTACTATTTTGCTGAATATGGTATTCATATAGTTTTCTTGGCATATTCATATACACATAGGATTTGTGGATTGAAAAATGGATAGCCCTGCATATTTACAAGAGAAAATACCAGACAGCACTGTTGATTGAACAGTAAACATTAACTAGCTCTTGTCAATGTAATGCATTAAGAATCAAAAAGTGCATTTTTATATATATTAGAATGAAATGACGAAGTTCTGGCTGGATGTGCTACTCCAAGTTAAATTCTTAAAAGCCAATGTGATGTAAAATAGTCCCCACCCCTCAGAAACATGTTTGCGGCAATGATAAAGATAATAGGTGGCTTTTTTTCCTGAGAAGATATGGTGGTGGAGGAAAATCTCTCTGATAACTGCTTGTACCAAACTTAAGATCTGACTCTGACTTTGAAAAAGGAAAACATTTGTTCTTCGTTGATATGAATGTCCCAGGAGAAGAATGTTGTGGAAAGGGTCAAGCTAAGAGGAAACGACATGAACACAAGCAGATTGTCATGATATGTGGGCTTGGCAATTGAGGTGGGCATTTAAGGAATGTGTAGTTTCAGGTACCATCTACACTTCCTGCATGTATTTCTTTTGGCTAAACTTATTTTTCTCTTCTACACTAAGCTAGTCTTGACTTGGATAGCTTGGGCTAATTCAGTCTCATCAAATCTCAGAAGGTAAGCAGGGTTGCCCCTAGTTAGTACTTGGATGGAACAGCACAAGAAATATCAGGGTAAAGATGAGGAGGCAGGCAATGACAAACCACCTCTGTTTACCTCTTGCCTTGAAAAACTTGTGGTGCCTCCATAAGTTGTCTGCGACTTGATTGTGTATTCCACCACACTAAACTAGGCTTTTCTTGGGTAAACAGCTTCAGTTTCCCAAGGACTTATTCCTTAGGGATATTGTCTAGAGTTGTATGTCATACAGAGATGTCAAACTCATTTGTTACAAGGGCCGAATCTGACATAAATGTCACTTTTTTGGGCCAGGACTTGTGTGCCATAAAATGTAACAAGGCACCAGAGATATAAACTTTATCAAGGTGATTTAAGATGCCAGATGTCAGGCTTGATTGGATTGGGTGTGATATGCAGATAGGGTCGGATCTGTGGGGGCAGAGGGGGGTGCTTGCCCTGGGCGCCAATGGAGGGGGGTGCCAAATTTGGTATAGAGTCCATTGTATTCTATGGGACCATAAGGTAGAATGGCCCATAAGGGGGCATCATTTTTTAATTTTGCTCCCCCTCAAAAAACATGTAGATCTGGTCCTGTATGCAGAGTGATAGTAGGTGTGGAGATACCAGCATTGATAATGAGACAGGAAACCTATGTCTCAGTTCCATCCGAGACGATTCAGTCCAGGAGGATGTGAAGAATAAATGGACATAAGTCTGACATTATAAACCACAACATTCTTTTGCTGACCTAAGAGTAGCAGTGCTCTTGCAAAGGAATGTCAAAGGGAGATTAGAAAAAGAGACTGAATTGCAATTGATAATGAAGCTCAAGACAGTGCATCCTCCTGGACTGAACTGAGAGGTAGTTTTCCTGTCTAGTTACCAATGTATGCTATTATCATTTGGCATCTGAAATCACCCCACTCTCCAAGATAAAAGGGTTCTAATTCCTAATCAGGGTATTTTTGGAAAAAAAATAAATCCAGATAGGATCAGAGAAATCCAATCTTTTAAAACAGCTTTTCTGAAGAAGCCAAAATAATTTCTTCAGTGTACATTGTGCTAGACAGAAGAATCCACCCACCCACCCTCCAGAAGAGGTGTGCTTGCACACAAAAGCTTATACCTGGAATAAAACATTGTCAAACTGTCATGATGGGACTCCAGATTTGTTTTTTTCTCTTTTTTTCTTCCCAGAAGAGGAGGGATAGCCCCAGAGAAGGAAGCAGAAGCTCTGTCTGTCTCTGTATGTTTGTGTGTGTGTGTGTGAGGAGAGAGAGAGAGAGAGACTTGTTTTCGTATCTCTCTCACACAAAGCAGGAAGCAACCACGGAGCTCTCTGTGTGCCTGTGTGTGTGTGAGAGAGAGAGGAAGGGAGGGGGAGAAAGGCAAGAGGCATGAAACAGGAAGCAGAAACAAAGAGCCACTGAGGGAGCTGGGGAATAAGCAAGTTACAGTGCAGTTGCAGTAGCAGCCCTGGAAAAGGAAGTAGGATGAGCCTGGCGCTGGCCAGGATAGAGTGAATCATCAAATATAATAATAAGTTTCTCTGGGGATGGATTTGAGCCCTGCGTGAGCCAGGTGTGGCCCCTGGGACACATGTTTGACACCCCTGGCCTAAACCTTTAGAATAAGCAATGGAATTGGCTCACAGTGCAAATAGATACCTTATATTTTAGAAACCTTGATTAGTACATGTGAAATGCCTGATTCAGTTGAATTTGCACTGCACTAAGAGTGTTAGTGAAGTATTGAACATTATTTCATTCTGTGAAATTGTTTGTGCTGTGAATTATGTTTTAGATTTTCCATGCTTTTGTTGCATTTTTCTCAGAGATCTTTTAGCAGTTTAGTGCTCCATTATATCTATCGTATTCTTTGTTCTTATTATTGGGCTGCACAAACAATACTCTCTTACTTCAGCAGGGCATATTATTTGACAAGGGGTCTCATGTAACTCATCTGTCACTTCCATTTTCATAATGGCTCTAACATTGTGTGAAGCAAATGGTAGCAGAAATCCCACCACATCCTGACCATTTCAGAGTGGGACAAGCACATATGATCAAATCATGAGCATCTGTCACATCATTGAAAAATTTAGGGAGTTGAGTCATTCATTGATCATGTGCTTCATAGACTATGCAAAAAACATTTGATACCATCTGACATTACTGTCTTTAGAGGATGCTTGTTGTCATGAGGATTCCAGAGCAACTTATTGAACTTTCTGCAAGTGGATTGTAGAACTTAATGCAATAATAGGAAACAAAAGCTGGTAGTTTTATATCTATGCTGGAATGTTTAAAATATCGTACAGTTGCTTTTTCATGTATTCTCTAAATTGAATACATGCAAAATATAGTGATTTTGGCACACTTTAAGAAGACCAACAGGATCAACACTTAAGTTGAAAGTTTTAACTTTTTAGGGTTGTCGGTTGATCAAAAGTATTCAGGTTTTTGATTGTATCCATTTTAATTGATTTAAATATATTCGCCCACAACCAAACCTTTTGTATGTGTTTGATATACTGAAGGTGTGAAAATAATAAATGCTAGTTGTTGTTAGAAGAAAAAGCAGTGTTTATTATTTTCCCTTTCTGTTAGACCCTGTAACTAAATAGCCTAAAAAACCAAAAACCAAGTAACCCTTCACATTAAAGAGCTTGTGCCTTTACAGATTTACACTAGCATAAACTCTGAAGAACTAGAGCCGGCCATTATTCTAAATTGTTAGATATATATGTGCACACAAGGGTACAGGCAAAAGAATTGTTACTGTTGGTACTGAAAGGCCATAAGATGTGGAGAGAAACAGTAGGTTTGACACTTTCGTACAGAGTCTGAACATTTAAGCTTGTATGCTTAAATGGACTTTTCTGGATTTATTCTATGAATTTATGAAGATCCTGAGGGCAGGAAGGGTTGCATCAATGGTTAGTTCTTGTGGCCCTTGCTCACATGCCCGGGAGGATCTTAATCACCACTCTGGGGTCAGGAAGCAATTTTCTCCAGGCTAGTTTGGCCAGGGGTCCTGGAGGTTTTTCGTTTTTGCCATCATCTGGGCATGGAGCAGGGGTAACTGGGAGTGTGTGTGGGGGGGAGGCATTTGTGAGTTTCCTGCATTGTATAGGGGATGGACTAGATCACCTTGGAGTTCCCTTCTAATTCTATGATTCTGTAGTCACCATAAGAATAGAATAGCTCAGCCATAACCGTAGTTGCTGTGAAAATATTATGCTTCTAGTAGTGCTTCAGTAGTTACTGTGAAAATACTGTGCTTCCGCTATCTAGTGGGAAAGAAACCAGATAGTAGAAGGGTATTATTGGAAGGTGACAGCATACATCACCATCATATTGGGGGATGATCATGGTAATGAGGCCCTGCTATATTGCTGATGTTATTAGTTCCTGTGGTGGTGTGGCTTGAGTGGATCTGAGACAGATTTGGTATACTGGAGCTCAGGCCTCGGGTTCAGCAGGAGCTCACAGGAGCACAGCTCCTGAACCTTTCTGACAGTTCCACCTCCTCCTTCCCACCTTGTTCATTGAATAGTAGATGCAGCTGCATAACAATCCCTGGATAAGCCCCAATACCTATTTTTCTATAAAACGACCCCTGCTGGAGCTCATTATAAGACTTTAACACTTAATTTTGTTGAATAGGCTGTTCTTCCTAATGAGCTCTGATTTTAGATTGGACCTGCTGCCCAAGATAAATACAACTCTTGATATGGCTTTTTTGCTTCCATATCCTAAAAATGAAGTCACCAGCCAAAATGCATGGGTTAAACTTGAGTTTATTAATTTCAGAATGATCTGCACATTAACAACAATACCACCACCGCCACCACCTTGAATGAGCTCCAGAAGAAGAAGATGATGATGATATTGGATTTATATCCCTCCCTGTACTCTGAATCTCAGGGTCTTAGAGCAGTCATAATCTCCTTTACCCCCCCCCCCTCCCGCAACAGACACCCTGTGAGGTAGGTGGGACTGAGAGAGCTCTTACAGCAGCTACCTTTCAAGGACAACTCCTATGAGAGCTATGGTTGACCCAAGGCCATTCCAGCAACTGCAAGTGGAGGAGTGGGGAATCAAACCTGGTTTTCCCAGATAAGAGTCTGCACACTTAACCTCGACACCAAACTGGCTCTCCTGAAGAGGCTTTGCCAGTAGTTGGACAACCCAGCCTGGCTCCAAGTATGATGTGACCACTGGCCATGCATTATTCTCCTTGCCTACACCAAACTTGGGCAGAGAGACATTGCCCATCAATCCCATTCCCTACACCTTGCAGTGTGTAAAGATTCAGGCACTGATGCACAGCACCAAGGTGATTATCCTCTACTAGCCCTCTGAGACCATCTTTAATTTTATTACAATCATATATATTAGCAATAAAATATAATCAGCCACACCTTAAAAGAAATATGCACATATAATCAAAAAAGACGACCTTACCTTGCGATAAACTATATTCCATATTAGATGGATAGTTAATAAAAATATTTAACCAGATGCTTCCTTAGTAAACAAGCCAAAACACTAAATATGGCCACTTTAAAGATGGATTTCCTTATATTGATCCAAAAGAAGATTTGACACATAAAACTTGGATCTTCCTGGAAAACTGGATAGAATTGGGGTGATGTACGATAATAACACGTTAACTGTTCCAACCACTTTTGATTGCCAAATACATTGAGAATAGGAGATCTGTGAATACCTCCCTACCAGAAGGTTTGAAGGTGAAACATTAAAGCATGCCAATGTGACAAAATATTTGCCATGTGACAAAATATTTGCCATGTGTCCCTGCTGCCAGATACAATTGAGTCTGTGCTCTGTCAGCTTGGAGGGCTACATTCCAAATTCATTATTTAATTATTTTTTGCTCCCCCAAATCCAACAACTCCCATCCATCCTGAACAGAAATTGTCTCTAAGAATTAAGAAAATTAATCCAAACAGGTTGAATTTTAGCTTAAGACACAAGTATATCACTTGGAACCAGCTGTATACTCTGAGAAGGGCACAGAAAATGCAAAGTGGGACACCAAATATGGATCTCAGAAATTAAATAATATAGGTTCCAGAGAACAAACACCTTTATAGATATAATTCTGTGAGCCGTACTTGAATTGACATATCACCTTGCTCTAGAAAACTTTAATCATGTATGGTAAATGTGACCCCACTTTTGAAAAAAAGAATCTCAAGTTAGCTGGTACAACCCTTTGAATGTTCTCAATGATATTGTCCATCTGAGCTTTCCAGGAGCTGGATGATTGAAAATCTACACTTTAATATTTAAATTCTTTACCTGGTCAATATCGTCGCCTGACAAATCTTTTGGTGAAATCAAGAATTTTGGTTTTCTGGACGTTTATTGTTAGCTCTTCCACCTGGCAATACGCAGTGAGAATTCAAAGGGCTCTTCTAAGGCCTACTTCAGAGTGGGATCAAATAATCATGCTATCTCTATAAAGTAATGTGGGAAGCAGACTATTTGTTACTTTAGGTAGGTGAAAGTTTGGATTAGACAGAATATGTACCATTGAACTGATACAAAAATTAAATAATAGAGAGGCCAAGGTACATCCCTATTTCACATTCATCATAAAAAGGAATCTGTGAGTCAGATGGCCCTGTAGAAATTATTTTTGTGCAATGTGAGAATAACCATGGTCCACTCTAATTTTGCCCATAGTCTATCCCAAATAATACTATCAAATGCCATGTTATAGTCTACAAAGACTGCATAAAGTGCTCCATGCAACCTAGCAGTATATTTCTCTGCCAAATAGTGTAACATTAAACACTGATCTGTAGGGAATGGCCAGTCCTAAAATTCACTTGTTATTTGATAGAATGTTCTGCTGGTCAAGCCAGTTCCAGAACTTCCAACATAAATGCCCTTTTTGGATCATTGAGCCACTGGTGGTTGGTCTGGGTGCCTCCCTGCATTGCTGGCTGCCTTGGGACATTGCTTTTCTAATCAAGTGATTAATGATATTGTACATTATTTATCTGTATAGTCAAAGCAATGGTATTCCCAGTAGTAATGTATGGCTTTGAGAGCTGGACCATAAGGAAGACCAAGTGCAGAAGAATAGTTGCTTTTGAGATGTGTTGCTGGAGAAGAATTTTGAGAGTCTCTTGGACTGCAAGAAGATCAAATCAGTCAATCCTAAGGGCAATCAACCCAGACTGTTTCCTGGAAGGTCAGATGCTGAAGCTCAAATACTTTGGCAACCAAATGAGAAGGGAGCACTCTCTGGAGAAGATCTTGATGCTGGGAAAGACAGAAGGCAAAAGAAAAAGGGGAAGGCAAAAAATGAGATGGCTGGACAGCGTTACTGATGTAACAAACATGAATTTGAACAGACTTCGGAGAATGGTGGAAGACAGGAGGGCCTGACATGACTTTGTCTATGGGGTTGCAAAGAGTCAGACTCGACTGTGTGACTGAACATCAACATTATTTATTTATTTATTTGATTTATGGATTGCCCAATCTTTGCTACTGCAAGGCTCTGGGTGATTTACAAAAGCATTAAAAATATACATCAAGTAAAAATGAAGAACAAAGATAAAATACATTATAAAGATGGATAGTGGATAGTAATACATAATTTTCCTGATTTGCAGACTGCCAGCCACTTTACAGGCAGCGGAGGAGGGGACAAGGCAAATATGAAGAACAGGGGCAGGCACTAGCCAAAACAGAAACCTCCCTGTCCTCAACCAAAAGCCTAGTGGAGCAGGTCCTGCAGAATTGCATAAGGTCCTGCCAGGCCCTCATGGAATTTGGCAGTGAGTTCCACCAGGCCCTAGCTATAGTTGAGAACAGCCGGATGTCTTTAGGGCTGGGGACCACCTACTGTCCAAGAAGGCTAACGCCCTCTCAGGGACACAGTGGAGGAGATGGACCTGCAGATACATTGGTCCCTGACTGCTCAAGGCCTTATAGGTCAATACCAAGACCTTGAATTTGACTCAGTTTTCCACTGGAAACCAATGTAGATGGCACAGCACTGGATGTATATGTGCCGTCTATCAGGACTTGTGCCACTGCATTCTGGATCAGCTGGAGTTTCCGGTCAATCTCAAGGGCAGACCAGCATAAAGTGAGTTACAGTAGTCTAGTCTGGAGGTGACCATTGCATGGATTACAGTGGCTAGGTCAGGGCACAACAGGAAAGGAGCCAATAGCTGAGTCTGGCGCAGATGAAAAAAAACACCAGCCTGGCAATGCATGACTTGGGCCTCATATTCAGGGTGGTATCAGAAATCACTCTAAAGCTCCTGACGGATTCTAGCAGTCGAACAAAGCAGTAGACGAGTGTACCTTTAAGACATAAGTTTTATTCAAAATGTAAGCTTTCGTATGCTCTTAAGCAGACTTCATCAGACAAAACTGGATTGTTCCATTGTCAGTGGCACTCTGGCAGCAGCAGGTAATCTATGCCCCAGTCCTCTACGTAAATTGGATATAATTTCAACATGCTCTGTTTCAGCTACTCAACCACAGCCTCCAAACTGCAGCCACATTATGTGGAGCAGAGTCTAGCTGGGCATCCAATAGCAGATATAACTGGGTGTCATCAGCATACTGGACACTCCAGTCCAAAACATTAAATGCTGCTTTATTAATTGGAAATAGCACTTAAATTTAAGCTCCTTTAGCATTTTTGAAAGTTCCTGTAATAGGTAAATATTCATAGTCACATGCATATAGTTTGGTTGGTATGAAAAAAAGTTAATTGAAGGAACTGTAAGTGCAGATTCTGAAATTAATTATATTCTCAAGGAAAATCAGAATACAAGCAGAACAGAAAATTGGGCATCATCACCAACCCATAAAAGATTTATGAAACAGAACCAGGGAGAACTAGCCATTCTAATATGAATAGTACATCACTAGTTCTGGTTTTTGGTCTTTTGGTTTGTATTGGAATGTCTGGAATTAGATTTTAAAATATTTACTCACAGACTGCATTGCTCTGAAGACTCTGGACAAGTAATTGTATGGGGAGAGGGGAAAAGGAACAAGGATATTTGTGGAATTTCTTTTAATTTAGTCTCATCCACCAAAGGCCAACCCAGACCTTACAATGCTTTGAAAAGTGTTCTGGCTGAGAACCATGATAGCTTTGATGTTTGTATTGTAGGTTCTGTGGATTCTTTTTAGTCCATACTATAACATATTGATATTTATTAGGGAGAAAGGGAAGGCATTTTTATTATAGCTTTATTTATTTATTTCATTTTAGGCTATATTATCATTTGGTGAAAGCCCTATTGATTAGCCTTCATAGCTTTACAGACTTTCCTTCTAAGCATTTAAAGTTTGAGTTGTATCAGTCCCAAAGGACTTAAAAAGAAAGCTGTTAGCACCATGAAATTCTTTTTCTGACTGTTTCCAGCAGCTTGAAGCTCCTTATAGGAATCCAGAATATTAGTACGCTAATGTTATTAACCCCTTTATTACGATTGGCAGCAGAAGTAGTTTTCATATAATCGAAATCTTGGTTTGTTCTTTTTATCAGTATACTTGGTATTTTTTTTCTAAATTTGAGAAATATATTATACTGTGCTATAAGCAGATGCTGCTTTAACAATGCAATACATTATTTACCAAAAATGATCTCTGTTTTAATCATAGATGCTTATTTAATGAGACATGCAACCAACTTACATAAAAAATGGATTTAGGGTGTGATTTAGTCTTGTATTTTCACTTCATAATGGGAACATGGTCCCTCATGCTCTAAATTAAATCATAGTGCAGTGTTTTCTTAGTTATGGTTCTTGGTAGACTATTTTGTTTGTTCTTTTACCTTAGAAGGAGTAGATTCATTTTTAGAAATTAGAGCATAGTTAATCATGAAAGTATAGGAAGAAGTCTGAATAAATGTAAGTCATTGTACTGTTGATCACCATAGGTCTATTGCACCGCCCACTGCCCTCTCTCCATTGGTAAAAGAGATGTGTTTATATGCAGATACAAGAGAGTTTATCTAGGATTGTATACTTATTGTATACTCCTGCAAAATGGAAGGTGCTAGCCTTTGAGATAAAAAGATCATTTTAAAATGTTGTCTATCCTTTTTTACTCTTGCTCCTTCATCTCAATTCTGGATGTTATTTTTATTCCATGTATTTTAAGAAAGCCTGTAGTATTCAAATATGCTAACATTGGATGTATTTCAGTTGACATTTTTACCTTTAGCTGCAGTCAGATAATACTATACTTTGGGGGTAAGTGTTCATATTGTGTTTTTTAATTCCACTGATCCCAACAGAGTTAAATGTAGTTTGGAAGCACAGGGAAGAATTAATGATTGGAAGATACAGAGTTGGTAAATTATTTATTCTGGCCCCGAGGAAGCTGAAAAGCTGAGTGAAAGACTAATAAATCATTTGTGGTAGTGCTGGTTGTCACTTCCAATTATTTTAGACGGTTCTGTGATAAACTGCGGCACCTGCTAGATATCCCTACACCATCCCTTGATGCTTGCAGTGCAGGTTGTTCTGTTGATTATCAAAGGCAAGTTTATCTAAACTTTCTACAGGTTAAAGGGAGAATTGCTGTTCCTCCTCCTTCCTTTTGTTTATGAATATGCCTTCTTAGAGCATGTGTGGTGTCTGGAAGTGGTACAGCACAGCATGGCACTAGCTATTGATCCAGTGTTCTCTGTAAACCTACCCAGGAGTGAGTTATTTAATCTCATTGTTCAGAACATCTGTGTAAGATCATATCTTTCCTTAATAACTACAGAGAAAGTTACATAGATAAATCATAGATATAACATATGGAACGGAGGTCCATCAGTGGCTATTAGCCACAGCGTATCGATGGAACTCTCTGTCTGGGGCAGTGATGCTCTGTATTCTTGGTGCTTGGGGGGGGGGTGCCATGGAAGGGCTTCTAGTGTTCTGGCCCCACTGATAGACCTCCTGGTTTTTTTTGGCCACTGTGTGACACAGAGTGTTGGACTGGATGGGCTATTGGCCTGATCTAACATGGCTTCTCTTATGTTCTTATTTCATTTTACACCTTGACTATACTGATGTCAAGGAAGTAACAATTTTTTTCACTTGTGCGGTCTAGAACCATTGCCATTCTAGACCTCACAAGTGAACTAAACAAAATCATACCTTTGTAACAGTTTCCCTTGTAAAAAATTATCAGTAGATAAAGGAGGCATATTCCCTTTGGTGGCCAAGTTTCTATTTGATGGTCAAGTTCTAATGTGCAGCTATTCACGGAGTACACCTCAGCTCTTGGTGCTGATACATTTGAAATGCATGTGTAATCTTCTCACCCTTAAAAGGGCTGGATTGTAAGTTGTTAGCCATCATGGTACTGTTGTCCTGTTCAAATCTAAACTTACTTTTAAGCACAAGGTGAGGAAAAGGGTATAGAACTGGCAGTTTTGGTCTAAATTTTTTTAACAGTAGTAAAATAACATAGTGAATAATCCAGAGTTGGAGTGAGAGAAGGGACAAATCTCTTAAGTCCCTGCGGCCCTACTCACAACTCTAGAAAGATGTATCAAGATGATCTTGGAAGAAACCCAAAGATGTCCATTCTTTTTCCAAACAGCTTCTTAGCTGCTCTACAGGACATCACACATTTTTTGTCTTAAGTGGACTAAATAAAAAAAAAAGGTATGATAGTTCCTCCCAGTTTTGATCAGCTGTGTCATTGAAGTATTTTTTGGATCTCCTCTGACTTCCTTGTATATGAGGTAGTATTTTCTGCATAGTTCCTTGTATTATGATTGTGAACTGGTAGGAAAATAATAATGGTATCACTTGTGTGGAAAATGGTTCTGTAGGAGCAGTGGGGCTGCTATAGAAAAAGAAATGGAATAAGATAGTTGCTTTGACTCTGGTGACCAGAACGAGCTCCCCAGGTTATGGTTGTAATGCTTGCAAATCTTTGTCAATATTTACTCTCAAGGTAATGTGCTGGGGAAGAGGGGAACTCTGTCACATGTTCCTTCGGGATCAGGGCTGATGTACAGAGTTGGCTGAGAAGAAGATTCACATTCCATGTATATAATTAAAGAAGTGTATTCCCATAGAACAAAGCAGTAGACAAGTGTACCTTTAAGATGAAAGCACTTGTCTACTACTTTGTTCTATTGCTTCAAACCAACACGGCTGCCTACTGGGATCTATCTGCATTCCCATAGTTTATGCACTGTCTTTAGATAGATAGATAGATAGATAGATAGATAGATAGATAGATAGATAGATAGATAGATAGATAGATAGATTTATTGTCATTGTTCTCAACAAAAAGAGAGCAACAAAATGAGGTGCTCTTCCACAAAACATACCAACACATCAAACACACATATTCATATTCATACCATTTAAATACATCTAAAACCATTTAAACCATTCAAACCATTAAAATCATTTAAATACATCTAAAACAGATAAACATTCATAAAACCATTCAAACCATTAAAATCATTTAAATATATCTAAAACAGATAATCCTTCATAACCCTGCATTTAGCCTAACCACAGCACTTGGATAGAAACTGTCCTTAAATCTGTTTGTCCTAGCCTTCAACACTCTATATCGTCTACCTGACGGTAAGATCTCAAATAGCAAATGGCCCAGATGTGAAGGGTCCCTTAGGATCATTTGTATCTTCCTTTTACATCCCATATTATACAGATCCACCAATGAGGGGAGAGAACATCCACAAATCTTTTGTGCTCTTCTCGTCACTCTTTGGAGCACCCTTCTCTCTGCTTCCGTGCAGCTCCCAAACCAAGCGCAGAGGCAATAAGATAAAATGCTCTCAATGGAACTACGATAAAAGGCAACCAGCAGACTCCCTGACAGTTGTAGTGATCTTAAGAGTCTTAAGTAGTATAGTCGTTGCTGGGCCTTTTTCTCTAGAGCTAAAGTATTTGCCCCCCATGTTAGATCCTGTTTCATGGTAATTCCCAGAAACTTCCATTCTGTCACCTGTTCTACCATAACACCATCAATAAACAATGGCTGGATGTCCAAACTATTCTTCCTGTAATCCACTATAATTTCCTTCATTTTATTTATATTAAAAAAATAAGATTATTTATTTAGCCACCTGAATGCAGAGATTGTTAAAATGTACTGCATACTAGCTTGCCCACAACAGTACAAACAGTGAACTTCTACAAATGCCTATTTGCACAAATAAAGTAGTTCAACAGCTATAAGGTAGACAATTATCATTTCTAAAGGACAAGTGGAACAGCATTAGACTTATTTATTTAAAAACTTGTATGCTACTTTGATTTTCAAAAAACAAAAGCAAATACAATAAGTCTATTAAAACATATAGACCGTAAAAAAACAGTAAGCCAAACAATCCATTTTAAAGCATTACTGCTCAGTGTGATCACACACACTAAATAATGCACTTCCAATCCACTTTCAATTCACTTTCCAACTGGATTGCCACTTCACACAGTTAAATCCAGTTGGAAAGTGCATTGAAAGTGGGTTGAAAGTGCATTATTTGATGTGTGTGATCACAGCCATTGTTAGACTATAGGACAAAATTCCCTTCCTAAGAAGATAACTTTTTGAGAGCTACCAGTAGTGGCATTACCTTCTGTACGCTGTTCCAGAATAGGTTCAGAGAACATTTCACACAAGGAAACACAAAGCTGGACTTCCTTCCATGACAATAATAATGATGATAATGTCTCAGTTATATAAACAAGTGTCCTGACTGACTCCTCAATGCCCAGCCCAAACCCCTGGACCTAGAAACCCAACATTTGGGGAGTGCATTCCTTCCATGATGTAAGTGTCCACTCTGAAGAGATTTTTAGACATTCCACCCCGGGATTTCTATTCTGTTGAAATTCTAGGATATTCCAATATCTGACATGCAGACTGGCAACCCTTGGCCTGGAAGTAACCTCTGAGTAACCCAATCTGCATGACTGAACTGGGCCTGGCTGCTTGCTGCTTGCTGCTTGCTGCTGTTCAACAGCAGCCACCCTGTGAAAGCCATTGTAGTTTAGTGGTTAGAGTTTCAGAGCAGGGACTGTGAGAGCCAGGTTCAAATCCCCATGTTGTTATGGAAGCTCTCTGGGTGATTTTGGATCAGTCACATACTTTCAGCCTAACTTATTTCACAGAGTTGTTGTTTGAATAAAAAGTAGAGGAGAATAATGTAAACTGCTTTGGTCCCCACTGTAGAGAAAGGTGGGGTATAATGAAGTAACTAAATAAATAATATAGCTGAAGATAGGAGGCAGATAAAAGGTAGGATGCTGAATGGCTGAGGAGATGAGTCAAGGAAAGGGAAGAGGATATGGAGGTGTCAGGAGGAGGGAAAGAGGAAATAGTGTGGGGAGGAGAATACAGGAGAAAGTGAGGTGCCACTCCACAAGTCTGAGTGTTTCCTAGAATCATAGCGTTGGAAGGGACCTCCAGGGTCATCTGGCCCAACCCCCTGCACAATGCAGGAAACTTACAAATATATCTCCCTAAATTCATAGGGTTGCTGTCAGATGGCCATCTAGTTTCTGTTTAAAAACCTCCAAGGAAAGAGTGCCCACCACCTACCGAGCAACCACTCAAATAGGAAGTCATTCCTAATGTTTAGCCAGAAACTCTTTTGATTTAATTGCAACCCATTGGTTCTGGTCCTACCTTCTATAGTTAAAAAGCGGGAATATGGTAATATACTTTATTCTTAATTTTCTTTTGATAAGGACTTAAGGATTACAATGAAGATGGACTATAATTACAACATATGGTTTTTTCTTTTCTTTTTCTTTTTTTTGCTGTAAGATTTTTTTTTATGAAGATTCTTTATTTGATATTACCTTTTAGTTTTAGCAATTTATTTAAAATACACCGTTGGAGGTCATAAAAAGGGGGGGAGGGAGGAGAAAAATGTAATGTTTTTGTATGAACTTTTAATAATAGATGATGAGTATTATTGCAATATATTACAGAATAATAAAATTGTTTTAAACATGAGATGGCCATCTAGTTTCTGTTTAAAAACCTCCAAGGAAGGAGTGCCCACCACCTACCGAGAAACCACTCAAATAGTCAGGAAGTTATTCCTAATGTTGAGCCAGAAACTCTTTTGATTTAATTGCAACCCATTGGTTCTGGTCCTACCTTCTGGAGCCATTGTCTGAAAACAATTCCACACCATCCTCTATATGACAGCGCTTCATGTACTTGGAGATAGTAATCATAACACCTCTCAGCTGGCTCCTCTCCAGGCTAAACCTCCTTCAACCTTTCTTCATAGAACTTGGTCTCCAGACCCCTCACCATCTTCGTCGCCCTCCTCTGGACCTGTTCCAGCTTTTCTATATCCTTTTTAAATTGTGGAGCCCAAGACTGAACACAGTGCTCCAGGTGAGGTCAGTGTAAAATGATACCATCACTTCATGTGATCTGGACACGGTACTTCAGTTGGTACAGCCAATGTTCCCTCTAAGCTGCAGTCTTATGAGCAAAAATTCTACTTTGTGAGTTACTGTCATTGAAGTTGTGAGTTACTGTATAAATTAATGTGCTCTGAGGTCATCCTTCCTGGGCTAAGACAAAAATGTGTGAGCTGGAGGCTAAAAATCTGTGAGCTACCTCACGCTAACTCAGCTTAGAGGTAACACTGGATACAGCCCAAAATTGCATTTGCCTTTTTAGCCACCACATCACACTGTTGACTCATGTTCAGCGCATAGTCCACTAAGACCCATAGATCATTTTTGCACATACTACTGCTAAGACAAGTCTCCCCCATCCTATAACCGTGTATTGAATTTTTCCTACCTAAGTGCAGAACTTTACATTTATTCCTGTTAAAACACAGAGTTTTAGCCCAATATTCCAGCCTGTTAAGATCATCTTGTATCCTGTTTCTTTCTTCTATTGTATTTGCAACTTCTTTCAATTTAGTATCATCTGCAAATTTAATAAGCATTTCCTCTACCCCTTCATAGGTCCCAGGACAGATCCTTGAGGCACTCCACTTGTCACTCCTCTCCAAGAGGATGAGGAACCATTCACAAGCACTCTTTGGGTGCAATCTCTCAGCCAGTTACATATCCACCTAACGGTAACAGGATCCAAACCACATTTTACCAACTTGTCAACAAGGATGGTATGTGGAACCTTATCAAAAGCCTTATTGAAATCAAGATAAATGATGTATACAGCATTCCCTGATTCAGCAAGATAGTCACTTTCTCAAAAAAAAGAGAGCAGGTTAGTGTGACGTGACTTGTTTGTAAGAAACCCATGCTGGCTCTTAGTAATCACAGCCATCCTTTCTAAATGTTCCAGGACTGACTGACTGATGATTTATTATAAAACTTTACCAGGTATAGATGTCAAGCTGACGGGTCAGTAGTTACCCAGATCCTCCTTCCCCTTTTTGAAGATGGGGACAACATTCGCCCGCCTCCAATCTTCTGGCAGCTCACCTGTTCTGCAAGAATTCTCAAAAATAATAGCCAGTTAATTCTCAAAAATAATATCTCAGTGAGTAAGTTCTCCAAGAATTCTCAAAAATAATAGCCAGAGGCTCAGAGGTTGTAAGTGGGCCTAGCTCAGCTGTAAGTGGGCCTACCTGTAAGTGAACCTAGCTCAGTGGCTGGCACCACAAAACCATGCCATGGTTCTAGGAAGAGGCTGCTGGTGGGTGGAGGGGGGGAGAGAAGGGAAGCTGAAGACAGAGGGGGAGATAAATGTAGGCTGGCTGTTGGGTGGAAAGGAGAGAAAAGCAGGAAAAGGGGAGAGGCTATGGGGGTTTGCAGGAAAGGGGAAAGACAAAACAGGGAGGGAGAAATGAGATTCCAACTGCAAGTCCTTGCAGGTTCCCACTTGTGTAGTATAATTCCTATGAAACTGTTAACTACAGAGTTGGAGCATTTTTAAAACCTTTATATACCGGTAATACTTGGATGGTTTAAAGTAGGAGTCAAAGATCCTGTTAAGCCATTGAAAATTGTAAAAAAAATAGCCAAAAAAAAGCATATATGTTCTTTTTGGGCTTTTGAATATTACCAATCTTAACCAAAGAATAAACACACATCACTGATGGATGAAGAGAAATTTTGTTGTGAAAAGTGGGGTATTTTTAAGTGAAAGAGGGAGAAATACTAACTTGCAGTTTTTGAATGTCAGCATGACCTGTTTTTGTTTAAGAGTGACATATTTGTCATGCTGATGAATTGATTTTCTTTCAGGCCTTACTGTTGACAGAATCTCACCTACTTTTCCCATTTATTATGATAATAGCACAGTGGATGTCATATGCTAGTAAAATTCTTTCTGTTAACTGAGTCACAAAGATAGATTCAGGTGGGTAGCTGTGTTGGTCTGAAGTGATAAAACAAAGTCTGAGTCCAGTGGCACCTTTAAGTCTAGAATTAAGTCTAGAATTAATTTTTGTTGAACTTAAAGGTGCCACTGGACTCAAACCTTCAGCCACAAAGAGTGCACTTTATTGCTGATTGTATGTGGTATATTTGTGGAACAGAAGTATGAAGCCTTTGCTTAGTGCCTGAACTTTGGTAGTCAAAGCAACTATGTTAATAGTTCTCTACTGAAGAAACTATGTGAGAATAAAATTGCTGATCTAATCCTGAAGCTCAGTCACATTGTACAGTTGTGTGTGTATGGAGGAGAAAGTGTTAGCCAAATTACTCTCAATTAGGGTATAGGGAAATTTATTAGGTGGGCAAAGGTGGCAAATGCGCAGGGTCAATAACCTATGTATACATGAGGCAGTCTACCCAGGAACCCTCTTGAAATAATGAGATTTGTGGTAAACTAAAGTGATTTTTATTAGAAAAATAGTTCAAGCATACAAGGGAAATAAATCGCACAAACAATCACATAGTCCTAGGAAAATTAGTAGGAAAATTGGAGAGGGAAACATATACGGGAATAACACAGGTAGTAGGTTAACAGGGATACCCCTCTGCAGTGAAGCACAGAAAACTGGAAGGCTACAACTAATTTTCTTCCATTATTTGGAGCTGGTCTCATTTCCCAGAAGAAATTTTTTTTGGTTATTAAGAGATGTAGAAAACTTTCAGCAAGATTTCATTAATAAATTATTTGTAAGGGATAAAACATGAGGTTTTTTAGAGAGAGAGAGTCATCATACTATGGTACTGAATGATATTAACTTAAAATGAACAACTACAGAATGAATTTTACACATAATGTCACCCTTATTCTCTTTTCCTGGGGAAACCAATTATTGTATAGGCTACCATAACAGTAAAAGGTACTACCATTCTTCCCAGAGCTGAGACACCTAGTTGAGAGCTCTGCTTCAGCTCTGGGAAGAATGGTGCTGCCTTTTACTGTTATGGTAAGGTAAAGGTAAAGGTAGTCCCCTGTGCAAGCACCAGTCGTTTCTGACTCTGGGGTAACGTTGCTTTCACATTATTTTCATGGCAGACTTTTTATGGGTGGTAACCAAGTTACTGTACAGGTGCCCAAATATTTTATGGCAGTTACAGTGCAGCATATTTAAAGAACCACCTCTGTGGTTTGTGATGCAGTATATTTAAAGAGTCATGTATGTGGTTCATTTTATCGATTGTGTGCTCCTATTCATGGCAATGGTTGATGGAACAGTAATTGGATTGGATTGGATTACCTAGTACCTGTAGTGTAAGAGTCTGACAGAAAAGATCGGTATCTTTTTATTGATTAGTCACTTATAATTGATATTATGCGTGCTATTTTTGAAGGGGCAGCCCCTGAATAATTAATTAATACCCCCTTAATAATAATACTTGTCATATTGAATAAAAACATGCTTTGTCTTCAAACTAAGGAGTCTGTTGTAAAACTGCCGTTAGAAACTGACTACTGCCCAGCGGGTGGGAGCTCCAGCTGTAAGATTAGATAAGAGAGCAACCTCCTACAGAAAACTTGCTGTAAATAGATAACATAGAGGCATTGTGTCATGGAATTTTACCAGGGGAAACTTAGTGGAGGTAGGACCCTTTGAAATCAGGTAAGCCGGTGTGCCTGCCTGTTTGTTTTCTGTGTGAATAAAACGGTATGTATGTAGAATGATTGAAACTTAGTCATTTTCGGGCCCATGCCCGACTGGGTCCTCCTACCTTCTGATACCAGAAAGTAAACCTCACTTCATACCAGTAAGTCTGTGCGGACCTCGTTATTTCTCTGCTTCATTTTCTTTAGCATAGTCTTTGTTTCTGTCTATAGATAAATTATCTTAGAATCAAGTACCCTGCCAGGTCCTTGACTCTAATGAGCGCTGTGTTTCATGGAGCATTGGGTATTTTTAAGGGCAATTTTAAAAACATTAAAATCTTTGCAATAGCTGCAGTTTTTGATAATGTATAGTCCTGAAGATAGGTTTCTTATTGACGCATGTCTTGGTGTCAATTTGTTTGTGTTACTGATTTATAAACTAATTTTAATTCTATGAATACAGCTTGTATGATACTATTTTGTGGTGTCACGGTCATTGTCCTTTCTGTATTCACTGTTATTCCTGTGTTCACTACTCATTTTGTTGTATCAAAAACATTTATAAAAGTTTGGACAAAAGGAAGCTGTTTGCTGCTGTTTTTGGCTCAGTAATGAAAAATGGGTCAAGCTGTTTCTCTGTTTTTCACAATAGAAGCTAAACCATACATTTATCATGTAAGAGTTGATACCTTGCTCTGCTAAGAGTCTCTTGTTTGGGGAGTTAGGATAGTGCTATGCCTTTTTGGCAGCTCATTGTTGATCAGGGTTTCAGGGCCTATATGATTCTACGTATTTCTAGACCATGTCTTGCCGTCTTATTTTTAGACATATCCTTGGTTGCTTGGGCACATTCCCCCCAAAAACCCTTTTTGCATTCCTTCAATGTAAAAACCGCATTCATTAGAATATACCACGGATATAAAAATTGGCCATCTCTCACTTTCTCCACAGAATTAATGTTTATGCAAGGCACAAATAGTAGGAAGGGTGCCCACAGGTAAGAACAGTCTTAACTGAATGATATTAACTTAAAATGAACAACTACAGAATGAATTTTATACAGTGTTCACCCTTATACTCTTTTCCTGGGGAAACCAATTATTGTATAGGCTACCATAACAGTAAAGAGCCCCATGGCGCAGAGGGTAAAGCTGCAGTACTATAGCCAGAGCCCTCTGCACACAGCCTGAGTTTGATCCCAGCGGAAGTTGGTTCAGGTAGCTGGCTCAGGTTGACTCAGCCTTCCATTCTTCCGAGGTCGGTAAAAAGAGTACCCAGCTTGCTGGGGGGAAAGTGTAAATGATTGGGAAAGGCAATGGCAAACCACCCATAAAAAGTCTGCCATGAAAACAGTGTGAAAGCAACATCACCCCAGAGTCAGAAATGACTGGTGCTTGCACAGGGGACTACCTTTACCTTACCATAACAGTAAAAGGCAGTACCATTCTTCCCAGAGCTGAAACAGACCTCTCAACTAGGTGTCTCAGCTCTGGGAAGAATGGTAGTACCTTTTACTGTTATGGTAGCCTATACAATAATTGGTTTCCCCAGGAAAAGAGAATAAGGGTGACGTTATGTGTAAAATTCATTCTGTAGTTGTTCATTTTAAGTTAATATCATTCAGTTCCATAGTATGATGACTCTTTCTCTAAAAAATCCCATATTTTATCCCTTACAAATAATTTATTAATGGAATCATGCTGAAAGTAGCAGTTTCAGATATTGGGTAATGTAAAGGAGGTTTGGTTGTATTGCTACATTCAAAGCCAGGTTGACTGCAGGAAGGGTGTCTCAAACTGTTTTTGTGGCTGTCTCATGAGAAGAACTCATGAGTGTTACCAGTTCTTGACAGATGTAAGACAGCCTCTGGGCATCTTGCTAAAATTTCAAATGTAATTATACAGTACACTTCCTTTAACAAATTGTGTTCCCAGCTATAATTATAACAGCTTTACTTGCCCCTAGTCTGTTCCTTATCTTAGTTCCCACCTCCATATTTTTTGCTGTAGGATAAAACCATCTAGTGGGTTTGAGTGATACAGGTGAAGTAGAGCATCTTTCTTTTACATTGAGAAACCATCCTTGGAAATAATGATCATTACTTTAGGTCTTCAGTCATTCACATTATAAATTAAATGAGAATTAATAACCAAAGACTGAAAAAAAAATACAGATAGGTGTACATTTATTTTGGTATTCAAGACTTAATAGAACTGGTTAGAAAAACAAGGAAAATAAAACTTGTTAATTAGTTCTATACTTTCTTTAGTTATCATTTTAGTGCTTAATCTGTTTTACTAACATTGCAAATTCAAGGTTAATATTATCATTCATATGACTTGAACACACTTGCAAAAAGGCTTTGTGTATTGTATACTGATATCTCAGGGCAAGCCAGGTAATAGTTCTGATTTTTTTGGTAGGAAATCAGTGAAGGGGAAAGCATTTCTTCTCTGAGTACTGACTGCTTCTGTCTTTTTCTTTCTTTGAAGTAACTGGGCTAAGGGGCATAACTCTGTTTAGAATTGCACTGTTAACATTATATTTTGGTTCTAAGAGAATATATCTGAGTATAATGATTTGGATGAAGTCAGTTGTTACTGAAGGCATTTAAACAGAAGTCATGTTTAATATCGCTTCAGTGAAAAAACAATACACCTGTATTATTGCCAAAATCCTAGAATATGTTGTACTTTTATGGTTGAAATATGCTTGGGAAAACAGTGTTCAGTCAGCCTATTAAAATAATTTAGTGTCTGCATTGTTTGTTCTGAGTATTAAGGAAGTGAAACTTTCCCCATAACAATAATTGGTTGACACTGTTTGACCTTAATGCACAACTACGGTATTTAATGAACTGACGTGGGGAATAAAGTTTTGATAAATAAGGCAATTTTCTTGAAACCTTTGGAAATCTTCTTGAAGTCTCTTACTGTTAGATTGACATCTTTTCTTTTAAAAAGGAATAAGTGAATAATTTAGGGGTATATTTCATGTTTTCAGATCTTCATTCTGTCATATAAAATAATAGACTGTTCAGAAGCTCAAATTCCAGTATATATAACTTTCAAGTTCCAGTATACATTCCAGTATATCTTCAGTGGGAAATACATAATTCTTACTTTCTTCTATAACATCTTGCCAAATACATAGTCATTGAAGTATTACATTTAGGGTTGCCAGGCCTGGCCTGGCTTGGCTTGGCAACCAGCAGGAGATGGGGTGGGTTGGTATTTACTGTGGGGAACAGTGATCTTTTTCACTGCACAGTGACATCTCTTGCTGCTGGAAGCGCTATCATTACACTAAGGCAACACTCTAGGACTAACAAACTCTGTAGAGTTTCTAAGTGAGTGCTAAAACAACACCCCAGGTGAAGCTGGTGCTTCTGGATTGTGCCAGAAGTGACATCATCATGCAGAGACAAAGATCATGCACCCCTTTGCCTGTTTTGCTGGCCTGGTTCTATCGATTGACCAAATGAATGTTGGCAAACATTGGCAGCAATTATCAGGAGTTTGCTCACCATTAATGAGTCAAATTATATAGCTTATCAGGAAAAATAAGATAATTGTAAAGCACCTTGCACTCCTAAATTATTGATACAAATGTCATCAACTAGAACAGATTATATATAACCTGGCCTATTCCTTAATAGAAGAGAAATAAGGCAAAACTCTAAACAAGGAATTACAAACTGCTACACAAAGAATTGCAAAGATGGTTCTTCCTTTTCTCCTTCACAGTTAGTTTTGAGGCTCCTAGAAACAAACAGCCAGGGTGTTTCCATGGGTTTTATTAAATACTTCTTGGCTTGGGACAAGAATCAGAAGGTAACTTTTCTGTGTGGTTTTGGTATGACCTCTACATCATAGATTTTCCCCCATGTGGTATTAATCTATTTATGACATTTATCTATTAATGTATGACATATTAATTTATGACATTCTTCAATTTTACCTTTGCATATACATTTTAAAAGGAAATAAAAGTTAAAATGCACCCACTTAAGAAAAGGGATTTACTGTGAAGAACTTATTGACGGTATATGTCTGAAGGGGTGCTTTTCAGTAGGCAACTTGAAAATGGACAAGGGAAAGAATATTATAACCAGTCCTTGTTATCAAGCACCTACAGGTTGGTAATTTTCTATGTGTGTGGGTGTTTACCATGCAAAAATTGCATAGAAACAGTATGTTGCAGCTTGGGACATGAAAAATAATTCTGTAAACCAGGGTTGGGAGTTGACTGTTGTTAGGCACCTTTTGCAAGGAATGATCAGTTACCAGCAGTACTTCCTTTCTTCCTTTTAAATGGTGGATGGTTGATAACTTTCAGCATAATCTAAATTTACTTGAGCTTACTGTAGGTCCTGTACTAAGAGCCCCGTAAATTCTTAGAGGATAGGCTACATCAGGGGCGTGTGGCCTAATATGAAAAGGAGTTCCTGCTGCAAAAAAAAAGCACTGCACTGGAGTATACTAAGATGAGCTGTCATGGAATTGATTTACAACATATCATTGCATGGAATAAAGGCTGCTATGATTTTTCTTTTTCATTTAGTGAGAAGAGAACAATTAGAGGCATGTTCAAAAACAATCTGTGATTCTTGGATTGGTCACGCTATTCAGGTTAGTGAAGAGTAATTCTTTGTTTTCCGTTGTGTAGATGAGTGTATGACTATAGGTTTTTAAATGATGCCATTTTAGGTCAAAAGTGTACTGGGACTTTATATAGGAAAATGGTTACAAACGTTTCTATAAGTTGTGACTTCACAGGCCAAAGACTCCATAAACAATTGCTACTCTGAATTAGACCTTATGCTACTCAGAGGCATTCCAAATAGATGGTTATTTGAATGCTGGCACCACCTCAGTTGACTTGGGCCTTTCAAACAAGTTTAACTTGGGAACAGTAATGTTCTAATAGTGGTTCTTGCCAGTTTTTTTCCTGTCCTCCAACTCTTATATTATCTTCCCCCATGTTTAAGGCCTTGTCTAATTTGTGCTGGTAAACATAAATTTGTTTGTTTTAAAATTTATATTTTGTTTCGGGACTTGCAATAAGAATTCTACACTCTATACTGTAAATTAAAGTGTTTCTGTGCATCAGAACAATTTTCATGCCTCACTCAATTCCTAATGTAAATTAGTAGGAACATTGGTTATCCATTTGAGAAATTGAGTTGGTATAAAAATAAAAATGCACTTATGGTGTGTGGTGCTTTGTGTATCATCTTGGGAGTGTTTTTCTGTTTATCTGTCACTTGCATTAGAAAAAGCAATCACTGGCTTCAGGTGACATTAAAAATTAAAGGTTAACCTCAATTTCTTTACTGACCAGACATGGGGCATAAAGTTGTTCTGGATTCATGCTTGGGTTTTTGGATTGTCAAAATGCAAGTTGAGAAATTAACTTGTTTAGTGTGTAACTCTTTTTCATATGCATGAGGTTTTAATATTCTCCAGTACTGTCTTGGATCAGGTAATCTCAAAAACCTTTTTCAGTGTATGCAGTTGCTTGAAGTTTGATTTGAAGCTGTAATTGTGTTTATTGGTAAAGAGATCTTAGCAGATTGGCATGAATTTGAAAATGACTTGCTTTTAAAATAAAGTCAAAGTTGAAATATTTAGCTGTCTCATAGTTTAGTTGGAAGTGGATAAATCTTATACTGAAACAGTAAGATGGTTTCAGAATTCATTTTGTTAGACAATTAAAATATGTTATATTGTCAATGTGTAATTGTTCAGGAAAGATTTTGAGGCAGTGTTTCCTAAAACTGAATGAGTTGATTTGAGATCAGTTCTACTTCAGAGTCAGCTGTATTTTTGTAACTTGGCAACTTTAGTTCTGATTCCTTCCCTAATTTTAAAAAGTGGTTTGGTAACCAGTTCAGACACTTTGAAATGGTTTAGATAAATTTAATGAAGGACAGTATTTCACTGTTTACTTGCAAGTTAGCTCTGTAGAATTGGCAGGAGAGATTAATTTGCAATGAGGAGAGGGGGTAGATGGTGTTCAATAATTTTAACCTGATAATTTCATTATGCTCTTTTTAACTTGTAAGGTGACTGAGACTTCCTTGGGCAGATGGGCAATGTGAGGAGACTTTTATCAAAAAATGCAAATTGCTTGAGTTGTAGTTGTTTAAATAAACTTTATTTTGCAATTTCCTAGTGCATATATATGGGGTGGGGTGCATGAACCTGCATACAAAAAAAATCAAGCAAGAATTATGCAGTTATTTTATTTAAGGTGGAAAGCCTCCTCTTAGTGGCCTGGCCAGAGGTGAAAGTTAAACTTTAGGTCTAGCCATTGATGAAGGCCTTGGGCAAAATAACAATGACTTTAAAATAAATAACTAAACACCATCTTGGCCCACTTTCCAAACAGAGCTTACTTTCTGACACTTAAGACCCATCCTTCCTTTTAACTTGTCATGTCTGCTAACCTGAACTCCTTGGAGCTCCTTCTTTTCTCCCTCTGAGGCAGGGAACATCTTGATGGGTGATTTCCACTGTTCATTCAAGGAGGCAGGAACAACTTCTCTCCCCTTCCTGGCTCTGCTTCCATCATGTTAGTTCTTTTCCTGCCTCATCAGGGAGAGTTGCATTAGAGTAGACTGTCCTGAATTTACTCTCATTTTTCTTCTTCTTTTCTAATAATCTGAAATTTTACACAACTTTACTTCTCTTTATCTCTTTTTTCTACTTCTAAGCTCGCCTTCTTGAGTCTCTGACCTAGAGAAAAGAGAGAGAAGAACTGGAGAGTCTTTGGTTGGCAGCGGTAGCAATTTTTCTCATTTTAGAGGCTTGTAAACTGCATCCTTTCAGCCGCTCAAGCCATTTGAACAGCGAGAGGGTAGTGACAGCTTCCTCTACAAAGAGGAATTGGAGGCTACCTTCACTACTGGAGCTGAAGGCTGCAGGGTGGGCAAGAACCTTAACAGGTTTGCCTTAGCTTGCCTACAGCTGAATTGATCAGCACGGAACAGCAAAAGCGTGCACAAAAGCACCACCTACACAAGATGTCTCCCATACCCACAGCCCCCTCGAGTCTTTCATCACCAAGAAGCAGCCTTCTTACGTGCCCAAATGGAGGCTATGGAGAGGATCCTATTGCCTCCACAAATTGCTCTCTCTCTCTCTCTCTCTTGGTTCCCACATCTGGACAATGTGGGAACCAGAGAGAGATCTACAATGCCAGAAATTGTTCTTTTCAGCACCCATGGGGCCAGGACCCAATTCAGATGACAGCTCATTGGGCTGATGCATGGATAACACACACAAAAGTGGGCTCTTTAATCTTCTATCTGAGTCCTTCACTCTCATGAGGGAGATAGATTGGTTATAGATTTTACCTATTCTGCTTTCAATTGCTTCTCAAAGAACTCGGAATGGAAAAACCCATTCAGCTGCACCAGATTTGGGAAAGAATTCCTTGGAAGCTTTGGGGCAGGCAGAACTCACTCCAGTTCTTCTTCGTCACCTTCTCCACGAAGGCAGGAGGTCTCAGAAAGAATTACATCAGTGAAAAGAGGACTCAACTGGCCCACCAAAACAGCCAAGAAGCCCATTTATAGAAAAAAGGGAGAGAAAACACCCAGTTGTGTGTGTGTGTGTGTGGGGGGGGTAGTTCCCTCTTCTGGTAGAAACTTGGATGATAGGGAGGAGAAGAGAGAGTTCCTCTCTGACCAGGAGGAAGATGATATTGAGGTTCCAGAACAGTCTGTTAGATTTTTAAAGTCAGATAACTCTCAGTACTTATTATCAAAGAAATTAGCAGCCTTAGGGATCAAGCTCCGGCAGTACATGATCACAAGAGTAGGCTGTGGAGAAACACCATCTTAGAGTGTTGGTGCTTCATTGGCAGGGATCAGTAAATTCCTCAGCAGGCTTTGTAGCCTTCCCCTCCTCACTCCCCCCCTCCCTTCCAGAGCCAAACCAACAACTCTAGGGGGAAAGCCTCCTAGAGCGGCAGGAAGTTCTTTTGTTCTTGGCATGTGTTAGGCAGGAAGAGAGGCCAGATTTGAACTGGGGCTCGAGCGAGCATGTGGTGAGCATGGAGGCTCCTGCCTGGGAGGCCCCAGGCAGGCAGACCAAGTAAGTAATTCTCAAGACAGGACAAGTTTAGACCAGGGACAGTAGAAAGCGTTTATAAACACCTTTCCTTTGTCATGCTGTTTGCTGTGCTGTGCTACTTTTTTAAATGCAACTGTTTTTGTTTTGTTTTTCTTTCCCTATCTTTTTCTCTTTTTTTGTTTTGTTTTTCTTTCCCTATCTTTTTCTCTTTTTGAATAAATATATTTTTACTGTTTAAATGCTGGCAGTCAAACTCTGTACCACATAGATCCCCAGACCGCTTTAGACCATGCTGTGTTAAGAAGGGGGCCCCAGGTGTAGGGGGGAAGGCATGCAGTTGGATAAGGTGCCAATCCTCCAGGGGTGCCCCAAAGAAGCGCTGAGGTCTCTGTGAAACCCAAGTGCAGGGTGGCAGAGGACCTGGAGGCCTAGCCTCACAGCTGGAGAGGGGGATTGGGAGTCCTGTTCCTCTCAATCTGAACCAATCTGAACCTTGACCAGTTCCGCGGGGCCTGCAAGACCGCTCTTTTTAGACAAGCCTATGCTGATATCTGCTGAGTTGCTAAGAATAAGGAGCCGCCATCTACTATACGACTATGGAACCATCTAAACTGGCAGAACCAGCGCCAAACAAGTTCATTGCTGCCAGATTTATTCTATGTAATGAATCATGTATTTTAATTATTTTAACTTAATTAACTGGTTTTTATGTTTAATTTCTTTAATTGTTAAATTTTAAAGTTTTATCTTTGTTAAATATGTGAAATGTTGTTAGCCGCCCTGAGCCGCCTAGGCGGGGAGGGCGGGATATAAATGTAAATATAAATAAAATAAATAAATAAATAAACCCCGGGACTGAGCAGGTGGTGGCAGCGAGCCCAAGGGGCAGGAGGAGAAATAGCTCCCTCCAGGAGTTGGCGACTCCATAGGAAGCTGACGGGACCGGGTCTGAAGGCAGAATCGGGCCGGTTCCGCCACACTTGGTGGCAGCGGTGGGATGAGAGCAAACAGAGAACTTGATTGGCCAGGCATTTTTGGTTTTTGATGCGTGCAAGCACCCAGAGGAAGCAACAGAGGTTTTGTTTTATTTTCGGGTCAACTGGAGTAGGGAAAGTTTAGCTAGTTAGGATGGAGCGTGCTAAGATGCGGGAAATCCTGAAGATGACAAAGCCACAGCTCCAGGAAGAGTGTGCAAAGCACAAGCTGGAGTGTGACAACATGACTGTAGTAGATATGAAAGACCTCCTGTTGGAGTATCATCAGCATGCAGGGGCACTTGCAAAAGTGGCCCCCACCCAGTCAGAAGTAATCTTGCAGCTACAGTTGGAACTGGCAAGAATACGTACCGAGGCGTACCAAATCCGCAGACAGGAGGAAAGAGAGAGGGAGCTGAGACAAGCTGAGATCCGCAGACAGGAGGAATGAGAGAGAGGGGAACGACAAGCTGAGAGGGAGCTGAGACGAGCTGAGATCCGCAGACAGGAGGAAAGAGAGAGAGGGGAACGACAAGCTGAGAGGGAGCTGAGACGAGCTGAGATCCGCAGACAGGAGGAAAGAGAGAGAGCTGAGATCCGCAGACGGGAGCAGGAAGAGCAACGTCGCCATGAGCTTGAGGTGCTACGTCTGGAAGCTGAACTAAGCAAAGAGATCCAAGTCACCCCCAAGGACTTTGCAGTGTACCAAGAGGGAGAAGACCCCTCCATATACCTCTCCAACTTTGAGAGGGCAGCCAAACAGTGGGGGATTGCAGAGGAGGACTATATGTCTCACCTCTGTAGCCTCCTGACTGGAGAACTCTCAGCCATCTATCACAGCATGCCTATGGAAGATGGGGGGATAACTTTTGCAGGCTATAAAGCCACTGTATTTAAAAGATTTAAACTGGGGCCAGACCACTCCTGAAAGCAGTTCAGGGGTTTGGCTCCACAAGAAGGTAAATCCTATTCTGAATGTGGGGTAATGAAGGAACAAACAGTTCCAGTGTTATTGGGCCGGGATTTGTTGGTTGGCCAGTACTCTATCAATGCTGTAACCCGCAGCCAAACCCTCAGGGGGAAGTGGGAGGAGGAAGGCAATGTTAGGGAAGCCACCTCACCACCAACCAGGGAAGGGGAAATAACCCAGGTTACTGAGGACGAAGAGAGGGCAGTCACCCAGGAGGGGGAGGACCAGCCTGTCTCAAGCCCTGGAGTAGGGTGTTCCCAAGGGGAAGAGGGGTGTAGCTTTCCCCAAGTGCAGCAAGAGGCTGTCGATGTTCCTAGCAAGGAAAGGAACCTGTCTAGCATAAAGGATGTGCATGCTGAAGAAACCAAGGTGGAGAGTGGAGATTTCACGGGAGGTTCTGAGAGCAGCAAGGCCAATGTGGGCTCAGAGGAGCACATAGCTGAAGGCTTGGGGGGACGGGAGCGGTTCCAGAAGGGGGTCCGGAGCGGCCTTAGGTTGGAACCGGTTCACCAAGTAGCTGTGGATCAGGAAGTGGGATCGTCCGAGACGCTTTCAAAACAGGTCGTCTTGAAGCAGGGCAGACAGGAATCCTGGGAAGCTGTGGGACCTTCCAGGCAGGAAGGGGGTCAGTTGGGTAGTGCTGAAAAACCAACCGAGGGGACTGAGAACCCAAGCCAAACCCTCAGGGGAAGGTGGGGGGAGGAAGGCAACTTTAGGGAAGCCACCTCACCACCAACCAGGGAGGGGGAGGACCAGCTTGTCTCAAGCCCTGCAGGAGGGTGTGCCCAATGGGAAGAGGGGTGCCAATTTCCGCAAGGGCAGCAGGATGCTGTGGAGCCTTCCAGGCAGGAAGGAGCTCAGTTGGCTGACACTGAAAAACCAACTGAGGGGGCGGAGAACCCAGATCAAACTTTGGCTGAGTGTTCTGGAAACAGTGGGACTAGGGGTGGCTTGAAGGAACAGATGATAGGAAGTCTGGGGGAGCCAGAAATGTTCCTGTCTGAGGTTCAAAGTGACCCTAGGCTGGAACCACTGTGTGAGGTGGCAAGGGACCAGAAAGTGGAGTTCGCAGAAGCTGAGACAGGGGATAGGGTGTTGGCTTTCCTGCCACTTCATTCTGGTGAATGGAAAGTGGAATGGGAGGGACCCCATATGATTGTGGATGACCTGGACAATGCTACTTATGTGGTGGCTATGGAGAAAACGGGAAAGGCAGTTAAAGTGGTGCAGGTGAATATGCCACAGCCATTCTCTGCGAGGTCCATAGTGTTGCATATAGGTAGGAAGGAAGGAGACAAAAAGAAGCTGGGACAGCAATTGTTTGGAGCCCCAGAGGTGGTTTTCTGGGAGGTCAGAGTGGACAGAGGGAACATTCCACCAATGAGGGATAAAGAAGCAACTGTGTGGGAACTGGGCAGTTTCCAACCTCATATGTGGGGCCAGGAATTTCCTCCTGTGATGGACCACTCCTCCCAGCAACAGCAGCAACTGAGGGAGAGCACCAAACTCCAGAGGTGGTCCTGGGAGATGGAGGAGTACATCTTAAAGACTGGACATTCCTTCTGCATGCAGCAATGCAACGTTTTGTCCAGAAAGGACATGGACACCGAGGTTGTGGGACTTTGTGTATTATTGGAGAAATACCTGAATGTTTGTGTAATATTTTGGTTAACGGGTTTCTCCTTGTTTGTTTGGATTCTGCTCTGTAGGAGGCAACCCCTCCGGCTCAGAATTTAAGGAGGGGGACGTGTGGAGAAACACCATCTTAGAGTGTTGGTGCTTCATTGGCAGGGATCAGTAAATTCCTCAGCAGGCTTTGTAGCCTTCTCCTCCTCACTCCCCCCCTCCCTTCCAGAGCCAAACCAACAACTCTAGGGGGAAAGCCTCCTAAAGCGGCAGGAAGTTCTTTTGTTCTTGGCATGTGTTAGGCAGGAAGAGAGGCCAGATTTGAACTGGGGCTCGAGCGAGCATGTGGTGAGCATGGAGGCTCCTGCCTGGGAGGCCCCAGGCAGGCAGACCAAGTAAGTAATTCTCAAGACAGGACAAGTTTAGACCAGGGACAGTAGAAAGCGTTTATAAACACCTTTCCTTTGTCATGCTGTTTGCTGTGCTGTGCTGTGCTACTTTTTAAAATGCAACTGTTTTTGTTTTGTTTTTCTTTTCCTATCTTTTTCTCTTTTTGAATAAATATATTTTTACTGTTTAAATGCTGGCAGTCAAACTCTGTACCACATAGATCCCCAGACCGCTTTAGACCATGCTGTGTTAAGAAGGGGGCCCCAGGTGAAGGGGGGGAAGGCATGCAGTTGGATAAGGTGCCAATCCTCCAGGGGTGCCCCAAAGAAGCGCTGAGGTCTCTGTGAAACCCAAGTGCAGGGTGGCAGAGGACCTGGAGGCCTAGCCTCACAGCTGGAGAGGGGGATTGGGAGTCCTGTTCCTCTCAATCTGAACCCCGGGACTGAGCAGGTGGTGGCAGCGAGCCCAAGGGGCAGGAGGAGAAATAGCTCCCTCCAGGAGTTGGCGACTCCATAGGAAGCTGACGGGACCGGGTCTGAAGGCAGAATCGGGCCGGTTCCGCCACATAGGCCATAGGGGAATAAAGAATTCTTTCCCAAATCTGGTGCAGCTGAATCGGTTTTTCCATTCCGAGTTCTTTGAGAAGCAATTGAAAGCAGAATAGGCAAAATCTATGACCAATAGACAGTGTCCAGACTTCATTTAAAAAATTATGTCTTATCAACCTTGGCTAATGAGATTTTACAGATTCTCCTGGTTAATGCTCCAGTCACTGAACTGCAGTTCTCTGGACTCTTGTTGGAAGATGGCCAAGGCTCCCATCAGGGATAGTCTGGGCTAGAGAGCCATTTTGCTCTGAGGAAGACTCACAGAGCCACAGCCATGACATTTAGAGCACTGGAGACAGCTTCCATAGTATCCACAGTGTCTATAATTTAGACCAGGAAGGTTCTTCAGCTCCTCCCAGACAACAGTGGTTGACTTCATGAAGGGGCCAACAGACTTCTCAAGGCTACCACCTTCACAGTGGATGCAACACTTGATTCCTTGATCTTTCCCTCAAGAGCTATGGCTTCAGCTACTGCAGCCAGAACATTGTGGCTATGCGCCTGGCAAACTGACTATAATTTCAAAGCAATAGTCATGGCTTACCTGTTCCAGGGGACAGGCTATTTGGCATTGCTTTTGGCAAGATCTTGTGGTAACCAGGGATAAGAAAAAGGCGCCTTACACAGATATTGATATTTAATGACAGGAGGCCTTTTGGGAACTCTTCCTTTCATGCCCAACATACACTACCCAGGTTTAAGCAAGATAACATAGGATCTAACTGGAGTCAGTCAAGAGCCCTTCAGAAGAGGACCCTTTTGCACCAGATTTAACAAGAACTCAAAAAACAGATCTGAACACATTAATCAGGATGGAAAATCATCCAAAGTGTAACTTCTTGTCATTTTCAGTGGGTGGGTGACTTCTTCACTTCTGGGATGTCTGGAACAACTCTCAAGCAGACATCTGGAAATTAGACATTATTACCAACAGGTACACAATAGAGTTTATCAGAACACTACCGGAATGATTCCTAATCTCTCCCCTTCACAGGAACCCAGTCAAACAGCTCAGAACAAACAAGATGATTCAACATTTTCTCAGCATCCAGGCTATCGAGCTGGTTCTCCCTTTGGAAAGGGGGCATGGAGTGTACGCTTATTTTCTTTATAGCTTTCCCTCCCCCCCAAAAGGGGGGGATTGGAGGGCAATATTGGATTTGAAATATCTCAATAAATTTGTGAGACTGAGGCATTTCAGAGCGAAGGCTCTTTGATTGATTGCCGAGTCCCTACAGTCAGAAGAATACCTCACCTCTATAGACCTAGCAGAGGCTTACCTCAATGTTCCAGTCTTCCCAGGATACACAAGAGTTTTATATGATTGTGTTTGAGAACACCACCTGCAATGCAGGGCTCTCCCACTTGGTTTCTCAGCAGCTCTGAGAGTTTTCCTCAAAATCTTGATTAATCCAGTCTTCAAGTTGAGGGAACAAGGTATCCACATTCATCCTTACTTGACTTATTGACTACATGACTACATGACTAGATTCAGCTCCTGACTCAAATTGCAGGAGGACATGGAGACTTACCATCAGATGCCTGCAAGCACATGGATTCATATTGAATTTACAGAAGAGTTCCCTGAAATCAGTGCAACACCTGGAGCATCTGGATGTCATCATAGACTCCACATTCAACTGCCTATTTTTGACTAACAAAAAGGCATGCAAGATCAAAGAGATGTCCATACTAATAATCAGAAGCAAATCATCCTCATTGATGATACTGACCAAACTAACAGGTCTGTTGATATCCACCATCCACCATCCACCATTAAGGGGAGGGACGGTGGCTCAGTGGTAGAGCATCTGCCTGGGAAGCAGAAGGTCCCAGGTTCAATCCCTGGCATCTCCAAAAAAAGGGTCCAGTAAAGTAAGCGTGAAAAACCTCAGCTTGAGACTCCGGAGAGCCGCTGCCAGTCTGAGAAGACAAGACTGACTTTGATGGACCCAGAGTCTGATTCAGTAGAAGGCAGCTTCATATGTTCATATGTTCTCAACCATAAACACGGTTCAGTGGGGAAGGTTTCATAGACTATTGCTGAGGCCCTTTCAACCCCAGATTATGAGAAATGAAGATTTCTCCATTCAAGTTTCACTCAGAGTGAAGACTATCTTTGCTCAGTGGACAAAAAATGCCTAATTGTTTACAGGGCAAGAAATACTGGCTTCTGAATGTGAGCCAGGTATTTATGGATGCCAGCCTATCAGGATGGAGAGCTTGAACAAAGTACTAGTACAGGGTTGGTGGACCAAGGAAGAAGCACAGTTACCCATCAACATCCTGGAACTTTGAGCCATATATCTTCCTGTTCTCCACGTTAGTCTGCAAATAACGAATTCCAGTGTCCTAATAAGAATAGAGAAGAGCCCCGTGGCACAGAGTGGTAAAGCAGCAGTACTGCAGTCTGAGCTCTCTGCTCACGACCTGAGCTCGATCCCGACAGAAGCTGGGTTCAAGTAGCCGGCTCCAGGTTGACTCAGCCTTCCATCCTTCTGAGGTCAGTAAACTGAGTACCCAGCTGACTGGGGGAAAAGTGTAGATGACTGGGGAACGCAATGGCAAACCACCCTGTAGAAAAGTCTGCCATGAAAACGTCATGATGCGACGTCACCCCAGAGTCAAAAACGACTGGTGTTTGCACAGAGAACTACTTTTACTTAAAAAAAAGAACAGACAACATGTCTGCCAAGAAGTATCTCAACAAAGGAGTTCCAGATCTTCAATGCTCCACAAAGAGGCGACCAAGATATTAGCATGGGCAGAGAAGAACCTGACTTCAATATATGCAGAACACAAAAAGGGATCCACGGACATTCAAGGAGCCTAGCTCAGCAAACAGACCATCAAGGAGAGAGAATGGATGTGTTCTGGCTAATTATGAGTCAGGTTGGTTCCCCACTGGTGGATCTCTTTGTGCCACCAACAAAACAACAAAACTTGACTGGTTCATCACCAGGTTCTTAACATCACACTGGTTGAAGGGGCTACTGTTCGCTAGTCCCCTCCATACAAGTCATTCCCAAACTGATCAGAAAGATCAAGGAGCAGACTGTAGAAATTATAGTAGTGGCTTCTTTCTGGTCCTGCTGACCATGGTGTTTGGCATTACAAGAATCTCTGAGACTTCCGGTGTCACCAGACATGCTCCAGCAAGGTCCAATTTGGCATTGTCATCCAGAGTGATTACACTTAAGTGCCTGGAGATTGAAAGGAACAGCTTTCTTCAACTAGGATACAACACAGAGGTCATGGACACCCTTTTGGCCTCAAGAAGGTAATCGACCAACAGCATCTATAATGCTTCATGGAAAGCATATGTTAGGTGATGCAGGGGGAAAGGTGTTGATCCTTTACATCCTCAAATCAAATTGGTCTTGACCTTCCTTCCTGTAAGACCTTGACCTTATAAGAAGGGATTGCTAGACGCCTGAAGGGTCACACTTTCCGAAGCCAAGTCACAGCGCTATTCATGGTGTAGTAGTAGTAGTAGTAGTAGTGTTGTCTCAGGTCAAAAGTCTCAGTTTATCAAGACATCCTCATATTTGACACTTTCTCATGGGTTCAGCCTTGAAAGACTTGCATCAGATACATAGGTTTCCCACTTGGAAACTTCATAAGGTGCTTTCTTCCTTCACAAACCCATCCTTCAAGACCATCAGGGAAACCTTATAGTGGTTGAGGATGAAGAAACTTCCTCATGGCAGTCACATCAGCAAGGTCATCCGTCTCCACCTTCATAAGGCACTATAAGATAAATGCATATAAGCCAGCTGATGCTGCCTTCAGCAGAAGAGTACTTCAGCATAATCTAGAAGCAGATGACGATGACCCAGCCCAGATATAAGGATGCTACTCTGGGACTTTCTATCAAGATGTTCTCTGCCACAGAGGGAGAATGGACCATTGGATACTTAATGTGAGGGTCTTTCTCTAACGAAAGGAGTACATGTCCCTCCCAGAGTCATCATCAATCAAGCTAGCTACCGATTCTTTTCCTGTCACATCTGTTTTTTACTTATCTGTTTCTTTTTTGTTCTATGTACTGTTTTTGTTGTGTTACATTCCGCTTATAGAGTTAAGTATACTTTAACTGCTTTCAGAGTTACTGGAACTGACAAGATGGGTGACTCCCACAGCAGAGGCAGGAAGGAGAAAAAAGTTGTTCCTGCCTCCCCAAATGGATAGTGGGAATCACCCACTGTCCTCCTTTCATCATTGGAGAAATACCCTTCACGGTAAGTATCCAGTGGTCCATTTTTTGAAGTACCTGCATTACTTAAGCAAAAAGGGAAGAAACTTTCCATACTTAGATACAGTGGAATGGCAGCAAGGAGGAACTGTTTAAAAAACTTCCGTGCCTAGGCTCTGTTGCTGGACAACAGCATGTGACTGGGCAAAACTTTACAATCACTAGGAGCACTATCAATCAGTCTCTCCTGCTCCTTGTTCTCTCCTTTTCAGAGATTTACAGTACAATCTGAAGCAGAGTTACACCATCCTAAATCCATTGAAGTCACTGTGCATAGAAAGATGTAATTCTCTTAAGGATGGCAGTGGTGGTTTCTCCAAATACAACTGGCAAGAGACTAGTTATCTCGGCTGCTCAAAGGAATCTCCTGTGTGCCTGACGGTTAAACCAATTAATTTGATTTAATTTATGACTTCTGTGTTTAAGGGTTTGGTTTTGGTTAAATGCCACCAAGAGACTGCAGGTTCACATTCCATTCTGATTAATTGGTGGGGGGAGAGGACACCTCTCTCTGAACTGTTTTCAGTTTGGGTTTGTTTCAGTCTCCTGCTTAAAATTCCTGGTTCAATTAATGTACATAGTTTCAACTGTGCGGTTTTATTTTCCATTTGAGGAGCCCCGTGGCGCAGAGTGGTAAGCTGCAGTATTGCAGTCCTTGCTCTGCTCACGACCTGAGTTTGATCCCGGCGGAAGCTGGCTTCAGGTAGCTGGCTCAAGGTTGACTCAGCCTTCCATCCTTCCAAGGTTGGTAATATGAGTACCCAGCTTGCTGGGGGTAAAGTGTAGATGACTGGGGAAGCAATGGCAAACCACCTTGTAAAAATTCTGCCATGAAAACATCATGATGTGATGTCACCCCAGAGTCAAAAATGAGTGCTGTTTGCACAGGGTTTTCCATATTCAGCAATTGAGGCTCTTAATATTACTAAGTATTTGATGGATTTAAGTTGAGAAGAATCCTGTTTGTGCCCATCTACTTCTATAGTTAGCCAGGGTAACTGACATAGTTCATTGAATCTGAACATTTTGCATTTGTACCATATATAAGCTTTATTTTCTCAAATGTTTGCTATATAGACTCTGAGAGGGAGTCTTGTAATAAATGATACTTCATATATTTAGAGAACAGATTTATAATGGGAACATAATTTTTCTTTAGTTGTGTTCAGGGCTATTTTTATAGAAAAAGCCCAGTAGGAATTCATTTGCATATTACACCACACCCCCTGACATCACCATTGATACACACAGGGCTTTTTTGTAGGAAAAGCCCAGCACAAACTCATTTGCATATTAGGCCACACCTGCTGACTCTAAGCCAGACGGAACTGCGTTCCTGTGTGTTCCTGTTAAAAAAAAAAACCCTGGTTGTGTTTGTTTTTTTATATTTATGTATGTTTTTATCAATGTATGTTGCAAGTGAGGCACGTGAAAGGATTTGTGACAGGATGTCAGGCAAAGCACCTTCCCCATCTCTGTTTCCCTTCAAGGGCTAATGTGGCTGATAACTAGCCTGAACTGTCTTGCAGGTGTTGTTAATTTGTTTTTCGACCTGCATATTTTTGACATCTTTAAGGCCAACAAGTGGAAGCCTGGTAATTGGTTTCTTAGGGGAACTTGTGATCTGTGATGGAAGTGGGGAGGTCGAGAGTATGAGGTAATCTTCTGGAGAATTCTCCTGGAGACATGTTCTTATTGGATGTTTTTCATCGCCTGATGTCCTGGGCCAGAATTATAATTAAACTATAGCCCAGCAGACAGGAAACTAGCTGAGATTTTGTTGGACTGCGAGCCAAGACTGTGACCTCCAATCACTAGAGTCATAGATACTGCAGATTTGATTTGTCTTTTTGAATTAAGGTTGGTGTCACCTAATGCAATTCTTGCAAATGTTATGTGGTTGAAGCTAGCTTTATTGTTTCCAGTTCTATATGGTTTTAGAGTAACGTGTTGGTAATATTTTTATTAATATTCTTTGAATAAACTTTGTAATTATTTTGTAAACAACAACCTGGTTGTTGTGTCAGGAATGTAACCAGAGGTGGGGCATTAGGGGTGGTGCCCCCCTTGAATTAAGAGTGCCCCTCCCCCCCAGCCAAAAAGTGAGGGAGCCTGGAGTGTCTTTGGGGCCTCTGGGTTTTGACCGTGAGGTTTCTCCCCTACACCTCCCTCTCTTCCCCCATCTGGCAGAAGAAAGAGAGGATTTAAAGTTTAAACCCTTTCTCTGCTTGGCTGGAAGGCAGGAGAAAGGAGAGGGTAGGGTGACCACATGACCTCCTTATCCATGCCAGTCTTTTTCCTAATAGCAAGCAGGAAGAAGACTCTGGCAGCAAGGGGCTGTACAACCCCTCTCTTCCCTCCACCTGCCAGCTGAGCAGAGAGGAGGGTTTTTAAAACCCCTCTCTGCTCAGCTGGCTAGTGGGTGAAGAGGGGGACCCCCAAGTCTTCTTCCTGCTAGTGTTTTAAGGACACTTTATGTTCTTTTCCCATGAGGGGAGAGGAGAGATGGCAGAGGCTAGGCTTGATGGCAGCTGTTGCTTTACATAGCTGTAGGCCTAGTGGAACATCTCTGCCTTACAGGCTGTGTGGAACTGCACTAAGTCCCACAGGATCTGGATGTCATTTGGCAGAGAGTTCCACCAGTGCCAAGGCCAAAAAAGCCCTGGTTCTAGTTGAGGACAAGGATCACCAGCAGGCTCTTCAGAGTATAATGCTCTTTGGGGGAATGTACCATGAGAGAGACAATCCTGTAGATATATTTAGGGCCTTGAAGGTTAGCACCAAAACCTTGAACCTGATCCAGTATTCAGTCCTGGAGCCAGTTCAGCTGGTAAAGCACCGGTTGAATGTGCACTGGCAGTGGTGTCCAGTAAGGGCCTGGGTTGTTGGTTCTGGACCAATTGTAATTTCCAGATCAATCTCAAGGGTAGCTCTGCATACAGCAAATTACTGTAGTAGGAGATCTCATCCCATTACTGAACTTCACATCCATATGTGTAGCAACGTATATCATTTTAACCATAACATTGGTTTAAAACTTACAATTGAATAGAATAGGAATTTTGGGTAGGATACTGTGAAGATATTAAACTTCACAATCTGTTTTATATCGTGAACAAGAAAATATGCTGTAATTTTTAATAGAAATTAAAAGAAAATTTTACAGGCCTCCAAATTTACTTTAATTGCACAAATAATGATTCTAGCAGAGTTCAAGTTTTTTTAAAAAATCAAACTTGTGTTATATTGATATTTTGTTTAAAACTGTGGTTCTGATATTTTGCAGGAAACATTTAAATGAGAAGAATCTTCATTCTTATTTCCGGTTTCCTCCTACACTACTTCAAATCTCTCTGATATGAAATATACCTCTGGAATATACATTATTTTCTTTGTATCCATGGAAGAGATTATCTAGGTTATTTGAAGCTAGCCTCTTCTTGTTCAATGGGTGCTTAAAGTTCTAATTGAGATCATCATGCTCTTCACAATGTTTTGTGTGCATAATGGATGCCCTTTTCTTCTTAAGGAAAAGTCAAACAAACAGTTTACCATGTGTTTCATATTCTGACACAGTATTTGATTATTTGCAGTGGTATTTTTGGAAGGAAATCAAATCACAAGTGGGTTGAATCTCAAAATCCAAGCTATGTCAGTAAAGATAACGTGTTCTCCCCCAACTTTTAATACATTATTTTTAAATCAAACTTTATATTCAGACTCATTATACTAAAAGACCTTTCTCAGTGAACTCTGTGCCTGACATTAGATTATTAGCTAATATAACAGTCTATTAAAATCAATGATAGAATGTAATGATTGGTGTATTATTAAATATATTCACGGTTCTAGCTTTTTTCCTGCAAATGAAATATTCTAAGCTAAAAAAAAACACACCCTTAATTTAAGGTGCTTATGTATTTACTCATGAACCAGAACCATAGAAGTTGCAAATTAAGGCACATGACAATGGATTTTAAGGATACTGCTTAAATTGATGCATGAGCAAGCTTGCTTTCAGAAGAGTATCTTTGAGTTACACCTGTGTGGGACATTGCCAGGACGTCCAACTTGCCTCGGCTAGGGCCAGGGCTTTTTTGGCCATGACCTTTGCCTGGCGGAATGAGTTTCCATCAGAGGCCAGGGCCCTGAGGGACCTACTACATTACTACAGGGCCTGTAAAATGGAGCTCTTCCACCAGGCCTTTAGATGAGCCAGTGGGCATCCCCTTGCTATTTGACTCCCCCAGGGCCTAAGACCTTGAAATGACTATCTGCATCTGTTGGCGATCTATGTTGAGGCACTGATTACCGTGCTGAATTTTTAGATTTTTTAATTTGTGAATTTTAAATGTTGTGATTTTAACTGTTATTAACATTTAATGGAACCCACACTGAGCCCACTTGCTAAAAAGATTTCTTTAGTTGCTGAAATTGATAATGTGAGGACACTGGTTAAAATTCAAAACATTTATTTATTTCTTTACTGCACTTATATCCTGCCGTATCCCACAGTGGGCTCAGGGTGGCTCACAGCATGAATATAGCCCATTTGCTGTTGAAGATCAAGAGCATGATTGGGAGGAAGTGCCCCATAAGCGTGTGTGTTTGTGTGTGTATGTATGTTAGAGGCATGCTTTAATAAAACATCCAGTAATTTTGTATTTCTGCTTGATTTCTGTAAATGTCCACTGAAGTTAACCTGGAGTTAGCCTGGAACCGTAGATGCCTTTTGTTTCTGTACTTCTCCCCACCCCACCCCCAGTGATATTTCCACAAATTGGATTGACAGCAAGTCGTGATGATTAAAAAGTAATACAGTATTCATAGCAACTATATAAATTACTATATGAAAATGTAAAATCACAATTTACATAGAATGTTGTAATAAGACCATTATGACTATATATTCCTTTATCCTTAGGCCTTTAATTTCATTCTCTGTCCAGTGGGAGACAGGGAGTGATTTTGATACTGCCTCTTACCCCTACTCTAATGGTTTACAAAAAAGTAAACCACTCTGATGTGAATATGAGGTGGGAAATATACATGGCTCAATTAAGTGACATAGAAATATGATAATAACAGACAGGTGGGAGTAAAATAAATTGAGCAATGAAATTCTTAAATTCAGATGCTAATTATGAACACAAGAACAATTGCTTCCCACATAGTCAACTCTTGTTTTTTCCCCAGATAATAGAATTGTTCACACACAAAATGAAGCTTTTATCTGATAACCGTACTTTTTTTACCTGACACCTCTAAGATGAGAAGTCACTAAAGACCAGATTTTACTAGTATTGTACTGTTAATACTGTAGACATTGTGCTTTATATTAGTGATTGTAGATGTTGGATCCAAAAGGAGCTTTCCCCATACAATTTGATGAAAATATATTATAGATATATGCTTACTGGTTTGGGGTCTTTAAACTGAATGTTTTGTTTTTAAAGAATTTATTTGGAGTGTTCTGCTCTACCGTACTTCTGGAGTGTTCTACTCTATGTGTGTTGTAGATAGGCTGATAGAAAGTACTGGGGAGCAGCCAGTGGTTGTGGTGCATGTTGGCACCAACGATGTGCGGAAATGCAGTTGTGAGGTCCTGGAGGAAAAATTTAGGCTGCTAGGCAAGAGACTTAAGGCCAGGACCTCCAAGGTAGCCTTCTCAGAAGTGCTACCTGTTCCACGTGCAGGGCTGGAGAGACAGGCACAAATTAGAAGTCTCAATGTGTGGATGAGACGATGGTGTAGAGAGGAAGGGTTTAAGTTTGTTAGGCACTGGGATGCTTTCTGGAACAAGCGGGAGCTGTAGAAAAGAGACGGTCTCAACTTGTCCCCAAATGGAACTAGGCTGCTGGCACTTAAAATCAAAAAGTTGGCAGAGCAGTTTAAACTAAATCTTGGGGGAAAGCCGACAGGAGATGAAATGTCTCTGGTTCGGAAGGACTCATCTCAAAGAGATGAAGGGTTAGCTGTTACTTTTCTACCGGGTAAAGGATAAGAGTTGTCCACTGAGATGGTGACAAACAGTATGGAATGTCTGCCAAAGTCTCGAGGCAGCAGGAGGAAGGTTGGGGGCCTAACTTGCCTGGGAAATTATAGATGTTTGTATACAAATAATAGAAGTGTTCAAAGTAAAACTGGTGAGTTGGAATGTTTAGTATTGGGGAAAAACATAGACATTGTGGGAATTTCAGAAACTTGGTGGAATGAGGAGAATCAGTGGGACACGGTGATTCCTGGATATAAGTTATACCGGAAGGATAGGGAGGGAAGGGTTGGAGGTGGGGTGGCTCTGTATGTCAGAGAGGGTATACAGCCTAGTAAGACTGAGATCAAAGAATTTAACTATGGAAGTTTCTTATCACCCATCAAATCAAAAGATAGAGGACGATTATAATATGATGGAAGGATTAAAGATATTGGCTAAGAACCTAAGAGAAGCCATGTTAGATCAGGCCAATGGCCCATCCAGTCCAACACTCTGTATCACACAGTGGCCAAAATTTTTTTATACACACACACACACACACACTGTGGCTAACAGCCACTGATGGACCTCTGCTCCATATTTTTAACTAACCCCCTCTTGAAGCTGGCTATGCTTGTAGCCGCCACCACCTCTTGTGGCAGTGAATTCCACATGTTAAGCACCCTTTGGTGAAGAAGTACATCCTTTTATCCGTTCTAACCCGACTGCTCAGCAATTTCCTTGAATGCCCACAAGTTCTTGTATTGTGAGAAAGGGAGAAAAGTACTTCTTTCTCTGCCTTCTCCATCCCGTGCATAATCTTGTAAACCTTTATCATGTCACCCCGCAGTCGATGTTTCTCCAAGCTAAACAGCCTCAAGCATTTTTACCTTTCTTCATAAGGAAAGTGTTCCAACCCTTTAATCATTCTAGTTTCCCTTTTCTGCACTTTTTCCAATGCTGTAATATCCTTTTTGAGGTGCGGTGACCAGAATTGCACACAGTATTCCAAATGAGACCGCACCATCGATTTATACAGGGGCATTATGATACTGGCTGATTGGTTTTCAATTCCCTTCCTAATAATTCCCAGCATGGCTTTGGCCTTTTTTATTGCAATCGCACATTGTCCTGACATTTTCAGTGAGTTATCTACCACGACCCCAAGATCTCTCTCTTGGTCAGTCTCTGCCAGTTCACCCCCCATCAACTTGTATTTGTAGCTGGGATTCTTGGCCCCAATGTGCATTATTTTGCACTTGGCCACATTGAACATCATCTGCCACATTGACACCCACTCATCGAGCCTCAACAGATCCCTTTGGAGTTCCTCACAATCCTCTCTGGTTCTTACCACCCTGAACAATTTAGTGTTATCTGCAAACTTGGCCACTTCACTGCCTACTCTCAACTCCAAATCATTTATGAACAAGTTAAAGAGCATGGGACCCAGTACTGACCCCTATGGCACTCCACTGCTTACCATCCTCCACTGCGAAGACTGCTCATTTATACTCACTCTCTGCTTCCTATTAATTAGCCAGTTTTTGATCCACAAGAGGACCTGTCCTTTTACTCCATGACTCTCGAGCTAACTAAGGAGCCTTTGATGAGGAACTTTATCATAAGCTTTCTGGAAGTCAAGGTAATCAATATCTATCGGGTCTCCTTTGTCCACATGTTTGTTCACCCCCTCAAAGAAATGTAACAGGTTAGTGAGGCAAGATCTTCCCTTAAGGAACCCATGCTGAGACTTCCTCAATAACTCGTGTTCATCAGTGTGCCTACTCATTCTGTCCTTGATAATGGTTTCTACCTACTTTCCCGGTATTGAAGTCAGACTGGCCTGTAGTTACCCGGAACTCCTCTGGAACCCTTTTTAGAGATGTGGGTGACATTTGCTACCTTACAGTCCTCAGGAACGGAGGCAGATTTCAATGAAAGATTGCATATTTTTGTCAAAAGATCCACAAGTTCAACTCTGAGTTCTTTCAGAACTCTTGGATGTATGCCATCTGGACCTGGTGACTTATTAGTTTTTAATTCGTCTATCAATTGTAGGACCTCCTCTCTTGTCACCTCAATCTGACTCATGTCTTTCAACACCCCTTCCAATATAAGTTGTTCAGGAGCAGGCAAATGCTTTTCATCTTCCACAGTGAAGACGGAGGCAAAAAATGCATTCAGCTTCTCAGCCATTTCCCTATCCTCCTTCAGTAATCCTTTGTCCCCTTGGTCATCCAAGAGCCCCACTGCCTCCTTGGCTGGTTTCCTGCTTTTAATATATTTGAAGAAATTTTTATTGTTGGTCTTTATGTTTTTTGCAATATGCTCCTCAAAATCCCTTTTTGCCTGCCTGATCACAGTCTTGCATTTGATTTGCCACTCCCTGTGTTCCCTTTCATTAATTTCACTTGGACTAGCTTTCCACCGCTTAAAGGAGTCCTTCTTACCTTTTACAGCTTCCATTACTTTGTTTGTTAACCATACAGGCCTTCTCTTATACCTGTTTGTGCCTTTCCTAACTTGTGGTATATATTTCATCTGAGCTTCTAGGATTGTAGTTTTAAATAGCCTCCAAGCTTCCCGAAGGGTTTTGACTGTATTTACCTTTCGTTTCAGTTTCCTCTTCACATGCCTCCTCATCTCAGAATATTTACCTCTTTTAAAGTTAAACATGGTTGTGCCGGTCTTTTGGAACAACTCTCTATTTATACAAATGGAGAAATCAGTAAAGTTATGGTCACTGCTCCCAAGCGGTGCGATCACTTTTACATCTCTCACCAAATCTTAGGCATTACTTAGGACCAAATCCAGGATCGCCCCACCCCTGGTAGGTTCAGAGGCCATCTGCTCCATAGCACAGTCATTGAGAGCATCTAGAAACACAATCTCTTTCTCTCGACCAGAAAACATATTGACCCAGTCAATATGCAGGTAGTTAAAATCAGCTACGACGAAACAGTTTTTATGTCTAGCCACCATCTTTAAGCCTTCCATCATATTATAGTCGTCCTCTGTCTTTTGATTTGTTGGGCGATAACAAACTCCCATAGTTAAATTGCCTTTGGGCCCTCTGTTTCAACCCAAAGCATTTCTAGAAGGGAGTCTTAATTCTCTGACCTCAGTCTTACTGGATCGTATGCCCTCTCTGACATACAGAGCCACCCCACCTCCAACCCTTCCCTCCCTATCCTTCCGGTATAACTTATATCCAGGAATCACCGTGTCCCACTGATTCTCCTCATTCCACCAAGTTTCTGAAATTCCCACAATGTCTATGTTTTCTCCCAACAGTAAACATTCCAACTCACCAATTTTACTTTGAAGACTTCTAGCATTTGTGTACAAACATCTATAATTTCCCAGGCAAACTAGACCCACCACCTTTCTCCTGTCGCCTCGAGACTCTGGCAGGCAGTCCATTCTGTTTGTCACCATCTCAGTGGACAACTCTGATCCATCACCCGGTAGAAACGTATCAGCTAACCCTTCATCTCTTTGAGAGGAGTCTTCCCGAACCAGAGACATTTCTCCTGTTGGCTTTCCCCCAAGATTTAGTTTAAAAACTGCTCTGCCACCTTTTTGATTTTAAGCGCCAGGAGCCTGGTTCCATCTGGGGACATCTCCCGCTTGTTCCAGAAAGCATCCCAGTGCCTAACAAACTTAAACCCTTCCTCCTTACACCACGTCTCATCCACACATTGAGACTTCTAATTTGTGCCTGTCTCTCCAGCCCTGCACGTGCAACAGGTAGCACTTCTGAGAAGGCTACCTTGGAGGTCCTGGCCTTAAGTCTCTTGCCTAGCAGCCTAAATTTTTCCTCCAGGACCTCACAACTGCATTTCCGCACATCGTTGGTGCCAACATGCACCACAACCACTGGCTCCTCTCCAGCACTGTCTATCAGCCTATCTACTAAACGTGTAACGTCCGCTACTTCGCACCAGGCAGGCAAGTCACTATAATAATAATAATATAATAATAATAAATTTTATTTCTACCCCGCCCTCCCCGCAAAGCGGCTCAGGGCGGCTAACAGTAAGTAATATATTAACATAAATAGTAAAACATTAGATTAGCAATTAAAATTACACATATAAAAACCCGTTAATTCAGTTAAAATACTTAATTTTACATTACATTATATATATATCTGGCAGTAATAGCTGTTCTGGCGCTGAATCTGCCAGTTTAAATGGTGTTAGAGATGGCGGTTCTTCGTTCATTGCAACTCAGCAGTCCGTATCATTATAGGCGTGTCTAAAAAGGGCAGTCTTGCAGGCCCTGCGGAACTGGTCGAGGTTCCGCAGGGCCCGCACCTCCTCCGGGAGCTGGTTCCACAGTGCAGGTGCCGCAACTGAAAAGGCTCGTACTCTGGTGTTTTGGAGTTTGGCCTCTCTCGGCCCAGGGATGGTCATTTTGTTTTTACTTGCTGACCTCAGTGCCCTCTGGGGTTCATACGGTCAGTACGCGGTTTTGCCACCCAGCTGTCTACTTGCCCAAGGATCGAAGCACCAACTACCAAGACCCCCCCCCTCTCCCTGCCCAGGGATGGTTCCTTGGCGCGAAAGGATTCCCGCTCACCAACCGAAGAAGCGGTCCCTTCTGAGGGCACATTCCCCTTATCCTCAACCTGGTGCCCTGTTCCCTCTCGACCCTCATGCTCCCTGGCAGCAACGGGGCTGCCACGTTCAGAGCGGGGCTCATCTAACACGTCCCCGAGAATCTTCTGTGAGTGCCTAACTGACTGTCTCTGCTTCTCCAGATCAGTCACCTCAGCCTCAAGGGTACGAACTCATTCCCTGAGGATCAGGAGCTCCTTGCATCGAGCACATACCCAAGACTTCTGTCCTGTGGGCAGATAGTCATACATGTGACACTCAATGCAATGGCTAAACGTAAAAACTGTGTCATAATAGGTGATTTTAACTACCTGCAGATTGATTGGGTCAATATGTGTTCTGATCGAGAGAAAGAGATTGAGTTTCTAGACGCTCTCAGTTACTGTGTTATGAAGCAGATGGTCACAGAACCTACCAGGGGTGGGGCGATCCTGGATTTGGTCCTAAGTAATGTCCAAACTTGGTGAGAGATGTAAAAGTGATCGCACTGCTTGGGAGCAGTGACCATAACATTATTGATTTCTCCATTTATATAAATAGGGAGTTGCCCCAAAAGACCAGCACGACCACGTTTAACTTTAAAAGGGGTAAATTCTCTGAGATGAGGAGGCATGTGAAGAGGAAATTGAGAGGAAAGGTAAATACAGTCAAAACCCTTCGGGAAGCTTGGAGGCTATTTAAAACTACAATCCTAGAAGCTCAGATAAAATATATACCACAAGTTAGGAAAGGCCCAAACAGGTATAAGAAAAGGCCTGCATGGTTAACAAGCAAAGTAATGGAAGCTGTAAAAGATAAGAAGGATTCCTTTAAGCGGTGGAAAGCTAGTCCAAGTGAGATTAATAAAAGGGAACACAGGGAGTGGCAAATCAAATGCAAGACTGGGATCAGGCAGGCAAAAAGGGATTATGAGGAGCAGATTGCAAAAAACATAAAGACCAACAATAAAAATGTCTTCAAATATATTAGAAGCAAGAGGGAAGCAGTGGGGCCCTTGGATGACCAAGGCGTCAAAGGATTACTGAAGGAGGATAGGGGAATGGCTGTCTTCACTGTGGAAGATGAGAACTGTTTGCCCACTCCAGAACCACTAATTTTAGAAGGGGTGTTGAAAGACCTGAGTCAGATTGAGGTGACAAGAGAGGAGGTCCTACAACTGCTTGACGAATTAAAAACTAATAAGTCACCAGGTCCGGATGGCATACATCTAAGAGTTCTGAAAGCACTCAAAGGTGAACTTCTGGATCTCCTGACAAAAATATGCAATCTTTCATTGAAATCTGCCTCCGTTCCTGAGGACTGGAAGGAAGCAAATGTCACCCCCATCTTTAAAAAGGGTTCCAGAGGAGATCTGGGAAACTACGGGCCAGTCAGTCTGACTTCAATACCGGGAAAGTTATAGAAACCATTATTAAGGACAGAATGAGTAGGCACATTGATGAAGACTCAGCATGGGTTCTGTAAGGGAAGATCTTGCCTCACTAACAGTTCTTTGAGGGGATGAACAAACATGTGGACAAAGGGGACCCAAAAAATGCTGTTTACCTTGACTTCCAGAAAGCTTTTGACTAAGTTCCTCATCAAAGGCTTCTTAGTAAGCTCGAAAGTCATGGAGGAAAAGGACAGGTCCTCTTGTGGATCAAAAACTGACTTAATTAATAGGAAGCAGAGGGTGAGTATAAATGGGCAGTCTTCACAATGGAGGACAGTAAGCAGTGGGGTGCCGCAGGGCTCAATACTGGTTCCCATGCTCTTTAACTTATTCATTAATTATTTGGAGTTCGGAGTAAACAGTGAAGTGGCCAGGTTTGCAGATGACACTAAATTGTTCAGGGTGGTGAGAACCAGAGAGGGTTGTGAGGCACTCCAGAGGGATCTGTTGAGGCTGGGTGAGTGGGCGTCAACGTGGCAGATGATGTTCAATGTGTCCAAGTGCAAAATAATGTACATTGGGGCCAAAAATGCCAGCTACAAATACAAGTTGATGGCAGTGAACTGGCAGAGACTGATCAAGAGAGAGATATTGGGGTCATGGTAGATAATTCACTGAAAATGTCAAGACAGTGTGCGGTTGCAATAAGAAAGCCCAACGCTATGCTGGGAATTATTAGGAAGGGAATTGAAAACAAATCAGCCAGTATTATAATGCCCCTGTATAAATCGATGGTGCGGTCTCATTTGGAATACGTCCCCTCCTAAAAAAATCATCTTTAAGACCCGGCCAAATTGGCACACTATAGGCCGGTCTCAAATTTGCCCTTTCTGGGCAAACTTATTTGAGAGGGCAGTGGCGAGGCAGTTACAGATTTTCCTGGAGGACGCTTCCATCCTTGACCCACTTCAGTCCGGTTTCCGCCCGGGCCATGGGACGGAGACAACAACAACAACAAAATTTTATTTATATCCCGCCCTCCCCGCCGGGGCAGGCTCAGGGCGGCTAACAACACAATTCAAGTTTAGCTATACAGATAGATAAAATTACAGTTAAACAACATGAACATTTAATTAAAAATCTGCTTAAGTTTTTAAATTAAATTAAATTAAATTAATAATACGGTGTTGGTTGCCCTGGTAGATGACCTTCAACGGCATCTGGACCGGAGTGTCTCGGCAGTGCTGATGTTGTTGGACCTATCGGCGGCGTTCGATACGGTCGACCATCGGTTACTGACTTGCCGCCTCGCCGACGCGGGGATTCAGGGGCTGGCCTTGCAGTGGCTTTCCTCTTTCCTTGAAGGTCGGGGACAAAGGGTCGCGATTGGGGGGGAACTATCCCAGAGGCGCACACTTAATTGTGGAGTGCCCCAGGGAGCGGTTCTCTCCCCGATGTTATTTAACATCTATATGCGACCTCTTGCCCAGATTGCCCGAAGGTATGGGCTGGGGTGTCACCAGTATGCTGATGACACCCAGCTCTATCTACTTATGGATGGCCGACCGGTCTGCGCCCCAGAAAATCTGGATCGGGCACTACAGGCCGTGGCTGAGTGGCTCAGACTGAGTGGACTGAGATTGAATCCTGCGAAGACAGAGGTCCTTTGCCTGGGTCGTCGGGGACCGGGGGGGGGGAAATCCCTTTGCCAGCTTTTGACGGTGCACCGCTGATGGCGGCGGATAGGGTCAAGAGCCTGGGGGTGCTATTGGAGCCTTCTCTAAAGATGGAGGCTCAGATAGCAGCCACTGCCAAGTTCGTGTTTTTTCATCTTAGACGGGCAAGGCAGTTGGCTCCCTTCCTGGACCGCGACGACCTAGCAACAGTGATCCATGCTACGGTCACCTCGAGGTTGGACTACTGCAATGCCCTCTACATGGGGCTGCCCCTGTGCCGGACTCGGAAATTGCAGCTGGTGCAGAATGCCGCGGCCCGGCTTTTATTGGGCCTCCCAAGATGGGGGCACATCCGGCTGGGTCTTCGGGCTCTGCACTGGCTCCCAATAACATACCGAGTCCGGTACAAGGTGCTGGTCATTACCTTTAAAGCCCTATATGGCCTGGGACCTGCCTACCTGAAGGACCGTCTCTCCCCACATGTCCCCCAGAGAGTACTGAGGTCTGGGACTCAAAACCTTCTCACCATCCCCGGGCCTAAGGAAGTCCATCTTAAGACAACCAGAGACAGGGCCTTTTCCATAATGGCCCCTACATGGTGGAACCAGCTGCCGGAATAGGTAAGGGCCCTGCGGGACCTTGCTCAGTTCCGCAGGGCCTGCAAGACAACCCTCTTCCGGCTAGCCTACACCTGACTGGAAATAAATGTAGCTTATTAGACTTCTGTGAACCATACTGTATAGATTTGATGTTAAGATTTTAAGGTTTTTAGGTTCTTAAATGTTCTGACTTTTTAAAATGTTTATATATGTAATAATAATCGAAACTCTGTTTTATTGTTTGCTGTGAGCCGCCCTGAGCCATTTTATGGGATACGGCGGGATACAAGTCATAGAATAAATAAATAAATACTGTGTACAGTTTTGGTCACCACACCTCAAAAAGGACATTATAGCATTGGAAAAAGTCCAAAAAAGGGCAACTAGAATGATTAAAGGTTTGGAACACTTTCCCTATGAAGAAAAGTTAAAAAGCTTGGGGCTCTTTAGCTTGGAGAAACGTCGACTGCGGGGTGACATGATAGAAGTTTACAAGATTATGCATGGGATGGAGAAAGTAGAGAAAGAAGTACTTTTCTCCCTTTCTCACAATACAAGAACTTGTGGGCATTCAATGAAATTGCTGAGCAGTCGGGTTAAAACAGATAAAAGGAAGTACTTCTTCACCCAAGGGGTGATTAACATGTTGAATTCATTGCCACAGGAAGTGGTGGTGGCTACAAGCATAGCCAGCTTCAAGAGGGGATTGGATAAAAATATGGAGCTGAGGTCCATCAGGGGTTATTAGCCACAGTATATTACTGGAACTGTCTGGTGCAGTGATGCTCTGTATTCTTGGTGCTGGGGGGGGGGGCAAAGTAGAAGGGCTTCTAGACCCACTTGTAAACTTCCTGATGACACTTGGGTTTGTTTGTTTGTTTGTTTTTTGGCCATTGTGTGACACAGAGTGTTGGACTGGATGGGCCATTGGCCTGATCCAACATGGCTTCTCTTATGTTCTTATGTACTGTATACATGTTTACTTGGGAGTATGTCCCAGTGTATTCAGTGAACCTACTGAGTAAACATTAAGAGGATTATTCCATTACATTTGGGGTAGGAATAAAAATAATTATTTGCCATTATTTTGAAATCCTTGGTGTGAAGGAACATGATAATTGAAAACTTCTAAACAATTTGATTTGGTGTTGGGGAGGTTGTGACCATGATTACTTTTTCATAGGTATTTAAAAAGGTTAAAATTAATCAGCTTAAATATCTCATGAGTTGAGTACTATGGACAGAGTTGCTGAAGAGCTTTGTTACATTAACACTTGTAATAAAGCCACACGATCCTTTGCATGAAAAAAACTTTGTGTTCTCATGGTTTATGGGTATGAGAAGACATGGCATGTGTGTGATAGTTTGCGCCATTAATATCAAGCATGGTGGGCAGATCAGATTAATCCTACTCCACTCTATCCAATCCATACCTTTTATGTGGCATTCATACAGTTATATATGCTACTTCCCAGAGTCAAAGGTTGGAGTGGTACCTTCACAGAACATTCTGTAAGCGAAAAGCTAGTTGTAGCTTTCAAATGACAGTTGTATTATATGTATTATATTATATTGTTGTATTGTGCATCCTAGTGCTAAAGGATAAAAACTAGAGGAACTCTGTGTAGTCTGCTTTGGACTGCAAATTAAAAAGTGATAGTTACTTGACAGCCAGTGTAAGGTAATATTGGATTAGGACTTGGGGGGCCTGGGTTCATTTCCCCACTCATCCATGAATATAATCATGGAGAAGAAAAAAAATGCAGTGTATAAACTTTTCAGAAAAATTGTAATATTTGTACCGTTGGTGACAAAACTTTGAAAAAAATTAAGGGCTTTTAAATAAGATCTGTATAGTTGGCTGTAGCTGATATAAATATATAAAAATACTTTTGCTAGTTCTCTGCAATTCTGAGTAGATTTCTCAAGAGTACCTCAGGAATTGTGGCAAATTATTGATTGCATTTTTGAGATTAATACTTAAAGCATTTTTAAGAGTAGAAGTACAAAAATATTTTTATCGTGGTGTTTCTGATGTGTATGCCTCTAACTTAGTTTTTCGTAACTTATAATTTAAGATCACAGTTATTAGGTGTATTTCTGCATTTTATATATCGTTCCCAGATGCTACAGTATTAGTTTTTTCACTGCATATTTTATGAAATGTCAGCCTTCTGTTGGCTGTTCACACAGCATTGTTAGTGATCAAAGCCATAACATAAAGAAGAGGAATCTAAACAGTTGGCTTATCTTTGTCCTTCATTGTGACATAAATACCACAAAATTACTATAAAAAGACAAGCAAAAGACTAATGCAGCATGCTCTGAACTCTTTTTCTGTGCCTTGGTGAAGTAGGATCCTTTTCATTGTGCTCTTTGGGTGAAACAGAGAAACATGCTTGCTCTGTGGATTCTTGAGAGCTCAGGAGCAGATGTGTAAACTTTGTTTTTAAAAATGTCTGTGAAGGAAGTAACTGGCTTTTACAGACTTTGAAGATAGAGCACAACAGTCTACACTTTTCATATATATGTTCCTAAATTTGCCAATAGTATACCGGATTCATTATAAGGTGCTGGTTATTACCTTTAAAGCCCTATATGGCCTAGGACTTGCCTACCTTAGGGACTGTCTCTCCCCACATGTTCCCCAGAGAGTATTCAGATCGGGTTCACAAAATCTATAGTAATCTCCGGGCCGAAGCAGGCCCGATTGAAATCAACCAGAGACAGGGCCTTCTCAATTGTAGCCCCCTGCTGGTGGAACCAACTGCCTCACTGCCAGATGAAGTGAGGGCCTTGTGGAACCTTGTGCAGTTCCTCAGGGCCTGTAAAACTGTCCTCTTCCAGCTGGCATTTAATTGACTTGGCACCGGTATTTAAGAGAAGTGGAAGAAGGCCATCGCCACCGGAATAGCACCAACTCAGTATTTTGTTTTAACTGTTTTAATCATTGAATCTGTTTTACTACTAAATGTGTAATTTTAATACTTATTAATTTAATTGTTTGTGGAATTTTATGTTGTAAGTCGCCTTGAGCCTGCTTCGGCAGGGAGGGCGGGATATAAATAATAAAATAAAATATGCAACTTACTCTACTGAATTTTACAATACAAAAAAATCAGTTATTTCAAAATATTGGAAGCATATTTTTTACAACTGTAGGAATAACTTGAAATGCAAAGAATAACACTTGAATGATGTATACATGTACTAGGTGTTGTTTTTTTAAAGTTCTATTTAGTTTGGGTTTTTTTTCCAGTCCTAGATTTCAGTTTATAAATTAGACTGCAGCTATTTATGTTTAGATGGAACTTAATAAGAAACAGTTTACTGCATTTCATGTTTGTAGTATATATCAAAATTTAGGAACTATTTACTTCAAGTCTTTGATATTCTTGCATATCATTGCTTGACTGTTGCCCTTAATTAGCTGTAAATATTATTTTAAATGAACATTTACAGAGCATTTTGTATATTAAGTGGAGATGGGCTTTGGAGAAAGAGTTAATCAAAGCAAAATGTGTGTGTGTGTGTGTGTGGGGGGGAATTTCTTGAGAAATTTCTTGTACCCATCTCACATATTGGATTTTAGATTCCAGGAATTTAAGGCAACTCCTTCCCCTTTTCACTGAGGCCACACTTGCAAGCCAAAGTGGCCATACAGTTTCATTGAGAGATACCAAGGAGGGTGGGGTGGCAGTAAACTTTTAACAGAGAGCATGAATGAGGAGTATAGAATCTTTATGCCCACCAGGCATTTGCCTCCTTGGTTCCCCCCACTTTAACGGAACTCTGATATTGTGAGTATGCTGAGTTATGAGACATGGGTTGCCGGGAAGGAAAATGATGGGTACAGAGAGGGTCTGATAGTGACTCTTATTCAGTTTGCTATTAAGATTTGACCTCCACTCTTTCTATGCAAGTGGGGCAGTTCTTTTCTTATACATACAGAGTAGCCAGTGATTCAGTAGGGTCTGTATTTAGCATTAACTTTGGTTTATACTAGTGGTCCCAACCTTTTTGAGTCTGCAAACACTTTCAGACTTTTGACAAAGCATGGTGGACATAGCCACAAAATGACTATCACAAAATGACTGCTTCTAGAGGCAGAGCCAGCTGCAAAATGGCTGCTGCAGTGTATCGTCAGTTACACAGGGAAGATCTTTGTGCTGTGGTGGCAGCGGCTGCCAAAGCAATGCTTTTAAAATCAGTGCAGCCAGTCAATCTCTGGTGGCCAATCAGAAGCCTTGTGTGACGGTAAGGTATGGGTTAAACAGAAAACTGAAGACGCACAGAGCCTGCGTCAGGTGACCTGAGGGTGGGGGCCAGAGTGCTCGGAACTCTCAGTGTGAGATTGACAGCTAACGGCTGAGGAGAGTTAGTTAGTGCCTGTCAGAGTCTGAGAGAGTTAGTTGCCTGACAGAGTCTGAGAGAGTTGGTCTTTGAGAGAGCTGAGACAGTGGCTGAGGAGAGAAGAAAAGCTGACTGCTAGCTCTATAAACACAGCAAGGGGCTGTGTGTGACTAAAAGGAAGAGTCACCGTGAAGACCTGAACGGTCACAGACACTTACATACATCTCTTAAGATCTAGAGAGGTGGTTGAGGGAACAGATGTGGGTCTAAGAGTCTGAAGGGCTGGGAGTAGAGGCTCCTGTCGACTAGAGAGACTTGGCACATCATACCCAAGAGGCCAGCCTATACTAGTGGTGGAGAGTGTATTATATATAGGAACTGTGAACCCGAGAGACCTAAGAAGAAAAAGATATTTTAAAGCCTGAAACTACTAAGCAACTTGTTAACTGTGTGAGATACTTTATAGCCCATGTAAATATCTCCCATATCCTCAGTTTAAGTCTTTGTGTTGAAATAAATATCTGTGGTTTATTTTAAAGTTCTCTGGTGCCTATATTTTGGGAAAAACTAACAAAAAACTACTGTGGTCCCCTACGAAGCAAAACTAAAAACAAAACTAAAGCAAAACTAAAACAAATACCCTGAAGAGACTAATAGAGAGAGAAATCCAAATCATACCCACCTCTTGAGTACTATATTCCTGAGGTAAAAGTTTTATAAGGAAGAACTGAGGAGAAAGAGGGGCTGGGGTAGCCAAAAAAGCACATAGAAGCGATCCAGTGGGACTGTGAGATGGGTGCTGTTATACCTTGCTGTGCAAAAGCTTCACCTGGTCCTGCCCACTCTCTAAAAACACTTTATGAACACCTGGAAAGATGTCATTGGGTGCCATAGCAGCCATAGTCACCATGTTGGAGACTCCTGATTTACACTGTTTGTAGAGCACTCAAAACTGCTAGCAGCATAAATTTGTGTTCCAGAATGCAGAGATGATGTGCAGCAACATGCAGTCCCATGACCCATTCTTATGTAAATCAGCTTTTCACAGTGTTGTTTCTGCATTGTAGTGGAATGCATTGATGGCTTACCACTGTGTGTTTAGATGCAATATGTGATCTGTCTCCCAAAAATCAATTGATTTGAGGAGTACCACCAGATTGACTGAAGGGGAATCTCAAAAATGAGATCTCCCTGGATGTTCTACAGCATATGATGTTTGAACGCCTAACATTTGAACATACCTTTCCACATGGCCTTTTGCACTGTGATGGTGAGCCACCACCATTGATCTCTGCCAGTTCATAAACCCTCTGCATCAGTTTGGTAGTTAAGTTCATTCCTTGATCTGAAATGATCACCTCATGCCATCCAAAGGTTGAACTAAACTCCAACAGGGATCTGGCTACACTCTATGCAGTGATGAAACTCAAGGCAAATCCAGTGGGAAAACAGCTTGTGTGATCCATGATCAGCCAAGCAAATTGCTTACTTGATTTGGAATTAGACAGAGGGCCTAAGATGTTGATAGAAATCCATTGGAAAAATTGACTGATGACCAGAAATGGACGCGAAGGAACCTTGGGGTGATAATGTGGAAATTCCACTTTCTTACCTACTTCACAGGTACCACAATAAGTCTGTACACTTTTAGCCATGTCAGGCCATCAGAGAGATTGGATGATTTTAACCAGTCTTTTTATGCCCAGCTGGTCTACAAAAGGTATAGCATGCGCCACCCTAAAAATCTCTCTGTGTCCTTAGGGAACTACAAGCTGACGAACTGGCTCAGTTTCCTGAGCGCACTGCCAACAAGTCCTTGAGCAATATTCAGTCCTGTGTGTCCTTAAGGTTAAACGCACACAAATAAAGCAGACTTTTAAATATATATAAAGTTTTATTTAATGGTTAAAAAAAGAATTCACTATACAGTACAATCTCTATAGCTTAGCAAAAGAGAAAATAAAGAAACTGTTTTATCTAATACATTGAATACCTGAACAGAGTTTGAGTGTAGTATCACCTTTAAGACCAGCATAGTTTAATTTCTGAGTGTAAGCTTTTGTATACATGGTATTAGATGGTTTATCTTCTAGCCTCATAACAATCCAAGCTGTAGCATAAAAGTATTTTATACATTGCAGTCCATCATGAAGCAGCATAACATATCAAAGAATAGTAGCATGGTATGAGCATAAAGTTAGCATGGCTGTGCTCCGGCACCAGGTGGTTTTGGATCCAATCAGGAATCTCCCTTGATGGAACTTTCTAAAAGATGTTAACATTTGCTTCCTAATTCCCTCTCCCCATCTGGTTACACAACTGAGCACAGGTTATCACGATTACCACATTCTTGAGTTCAGCCTTGAAAAAGATAAGGATAGTATTTGCAGGATGGCCCAAATTATGAATACCTGCAAGCCGGAGTAGGTCTTCTAATAATCACATTAACCCTTGAGGGAAATTAATGCTTTGCCTCATATGGTCCTTTGACATTTTTCTGTTAAGCTATTATTATATAAATTTTCTGGTGAATATTGAATGGGTGTGCTGTCTGAAATCTTTTATTCCAGCCACCTAATACTGCTTCCTTTATTGTCTGGGCAAAAAATGCATTACCCAATGAAACTCAGGCAAGATTACTATTTAGTAATGTAGTAGGCTAGCTAGTGTTTTGTCTCTTCTCATTTTGCAGAGGGAGAAGACAGATCGCTACCCCTACAGTAAATAAGTGGCTGGGCGCCTGGAGGAGAACACCAACAAATGTGGGGATAACAGGCCACAGCTTTATTGATTACAGCTGTAGAGGCTTGACTTGGCATAGTGCAATGGATCCAATTCACTTAGTGATCTGTCTGCCATCCAGTGGAAAGCCAGTTCCTCAGCAGGCCTGCTGAGGGAAAGAACCTGGGATAATGACAGCCAGTGGGCACAGCTGGACACAGGCCACTATGTGATTCTCCTGCCACCTGGGGGTGAAAACAGCTGGGTGGGCCCCAAGCTGGGCATGCCTCCTAAGCCTCTGCCCCCGGGACCTCTTTTTAAAATTTTAAAATTTATATTTTAAGACAATTATTATAAATAACAGTACTTCTAAATTTACATTTGTGAATTGTGTCATATCATACATTTTTGAATGTTGAAAAATATGTTCACTAAAATATATAAATAAATTCATTATAATATATAAATAAATTCATTAAAATATATATATATATTATTTATTTATTTTATTATATTTATATCCCGCCCTCCCCGCTAAAGCCGGCTCAGAGAACTATCTAGTAACAATCATTAATTTTATAATTATTAACAAATATTTTAAATAAATTTAAAGTTAAACCAAAATCTCATTATACCATTTGTTTGTCTTGTGAGGTTTAAAAGACAAATTCATGAAGGGAAGCTATTTGTCCAATTAATTATAATTAAAATTACCTGAGGTAGATTCAGTAGTAAAAATATGATCAGCTATCTTGTCCATATTGAAAAATTCTTAATTTTTACATACAATTCAGCATTTGAAGGAACAGAGTTCTTCTTCCAATGAGATGCTAATAGAACTTTTGCACTTAATGGAACCCCCAGCTGGGATGATAGGCTCGCAGGCCCAGTCTTCCTCCAAAGTGGATCCATCCTGGTGCCAAAACTGCCTACCAGCTATGACAGTGGACTCCAAGCATGAACAAAAAAAATGCAAACAAGTATACAGTAAACAACTTGTGCAAAACAGAGTAAGGGAAGATTTGGTGGGAAAGGTTGCCAACAGTGTATGTGGTCCAAGGTGTGCCAGGGAGCTGGATTGATATCATCAGACTGAATAGTGGCCCACTTAGGTCTGCCATCCCCACCCTGGAAGGAACCCAGCCCCACCTTCTGATTGATTGGCAAGAAATGTATTAACTTTTTCCCCTATATGGACCCAATGCTGCTTACATTGTTCTCCTCTCTTTCATTTTATCTTCACAACAGCCTTGTGAGGCATTAGACTGAGACTGTGATTGACCCAAGGTCATCCAGCAAGCTTCCATGGCAGGAGGATGCAAACCTTGATATGTCAGATCACAGTCCAGCACTCTAACTTACTACACCATACTGACTTTACATACACTGTATGTATATGTGCATACTAGATTAAAGGGAGTCGATAGCTCATTGAGAAAAGTAGTCCTGTTTCTTCTGTGCTCTTTAATATAACACACCTATGCCTTGGAATGCAGGGGCTTCTGGTCTTTCTGTGTAACAGCTCTCTTCTCATACTAATATTACCTGTGTGTATGTGTCTGCCTGTGTACCTGTGTCTGTATATCTTTGTAAGTATTAAATTAATATGGCCCCAGAATGCTTATCAAAAAAATTCACAATGGAGAAGTGTACAGAGAATAGGTGTTATTTTTCCAGCTGAAAAGGACTACTAGATTTTCAGGGGGGAAATAATTTAAAATGATTTAAAACAAAAAAACAAACCCAAAGGCAGAGGTCTGTATCCACTCCCACTAAATACGCTGTTGTAGGAGAAGGGAGAATTTTAAGGGGAGACAGCCCATCCTCCATATTTTCTGCTTCAAACCTTTTGCCACTGCCTACTGCTTGCTGATGGGGGAGCAGGTTGGGAAAGACTTTCCTCTCCATCAGCATATAGGCAATGGCGGCACCATTTTGAAGCAGTAAGTATGAAGGATGTCCTTTATTTCAACCCTTCCCTCCATTGTGCAGCTGATTGAATATCTGGTTACCAGAATGGTTGAAGAGGGAGAAATAGGTAATGGGGAGATAAATGGGGACCTGTGGGGATGAAAAGAAGAGAAATTGGGGGGTGGGGTTTGGAATGGAAAAATTGAAGGCAGGCGGTAGATGGGATTTCTCTCCCTTGTGGTCCTCTGCTTTTTTTTTTTTTTAAGTTGCACACTTGCATCAACCCGCATACACTTAGACCATAATAAACATATTAATCTGTAGGATCCCACAAAACTCATTATTTTATATAGGAAATGTATAGGACTTACATTCTGTTCTTGTTAAACCAAATAATTGGTTGATTTACACTAAACTGCCTATCTACTAAACTGCCTGTTGGAGATGCATTTGTTACGTGCCATACTATACTTGTATTTCTTTCTGTTCACTGTTGAATAAGAGAACCATGCAGTCAGTATTTAATGCTGGTTTTTAGCAGTTTTTTGAGACTCTGACAGTTACAGTTTAAAAATGCAAGCCAAGTAAAATTATAAGAATAATTTTGTGGGAGTAAGTCGCATTGAATAGACTTGAGCAGGATTCTGAGTAGACCTGGTAAGGAGTTTTGAAATGTATTTAAGATGACAAAATATATCTTGCTCTAATGATTGCCATCCTTAAATCTTTTAACCTGAATTTTCTATCTCATTGGCAACAGTTTTGTGCTAATGCTTTCATTATTCACGATAGGTATTGCTCATAATAGTGGCACGTTCAGAAAGTTGAGATGAAGCAAGTTTTAAAATCTCTCTACCAGGCATCCATTTATTAAACAATGTGATTTTGTGTAACAATATTCTGTAATAGATTCTGTGCTGTTTCTGTACGTGGCCATTTAATACGCTGAGTAGAGATCTCCATTTATGACATTAGCTGTTTGAACATAATAATCCTTTTCATTTATGCAGAGCATTTCAAGTGTTCAAGATACTTTATATACATTATCTGAACTATTTTTACAGTTCCTATGTAAGGTAGGTCAGTATTATCATCTACATACTGAAAATACGGTGCTAAGAGCATTGTAGTTTGCCTATAGTAGGTTTATAAATAACAGTAATCAGCAGCTGGGGGACTTTGGTCTCATACTCATTATCTGTTCCAGGTATCAAAATGCATAAAACACAGTATTATCTGTTACATGTTAGCCATGCTAGTGCATGAAGTCGTATGAAGCGTTGTGAGGCGTGCCTCTTGTAACCGAGTCTGTTTATACCTCGTAGTTTCTAATTTAAATTCTTTGCTGACAACTGACCTACTGTCAGTTGTAATAGTAAAAGTCCCTTTCTCGTCCCTGATAATTAGAATATACTACAGTGGGCATGACTTACTCTTTCAGCCCTTTCCTTCCAGAGCCCTCACAGGCTTCTACCTTGAGTTTCATGGTAATTTCCTTTGCTATTTCTAAATTTCAGATAGAAGGTTCTGTGTGTTTTTAAGAGTACAGACTTTTTTTCTTTATGGGGGAAAGTTGGTTGCAGAAGTGGCCTGAGCATTTATGCATTAAATATTTATGTTAATTAGGAAAATATGAAAACAGATGTTTCATAAATTATTGGAGTCCCTGGGTAACTTATAACTGACAATAACTTCTATCTGTGTGTGTGCGCATGTGTGTCTATGTGTTTCTTGTTTTTTCTCTCTGATAGCTTATGCAAAGTAATTTCTAATTGGTTAGAGTATATAAAATAGAACTTTGAAGTTGTAGATAGCTAAAATTTTACCTGCTCTGTTGAAGAATTTTTCAGATTTGTGTAATAGTTAGCTCAGGCAAACCTGAGGTTTATTTGATTAAAAAGGTAGAAACCTATTGGCTGTTGTGGAAACTGCCAACAGCTGGAAGGACTTGCTCTAGTGAAACATCACTGTACAACTTGTACTAAATTGGAACAGGAACTGAAGTGAAATACAGTTGGGTTGGCTGGGACTTGGAGGAGCAAGTAGATCATCACTCTTCTCAGGGGCATTTCTAGGTATGGACTTTGTAGATTTTAGGGGGCCCACCATTTTTAAAGGGTTCTCCTTGTTCTGGGTTTTTAGAAAGCAAGGTACAGGACAAGGGCAGAATCTACAGGTAGATGGCTAGATGATTGCTCTCCTCCAATACTACTTATTGATTGGTTGGCTGAGTGAGGAGAAGGTTGTGACACTTTCATTATTTGTTTTTCTGTAATGTCCATGGTTGTATTCAGCTTGCTTCCTCCAGCCCTGTTCTCAGCCTGGAATGTAGCAGCTATAGCTATGGTGCTCTTTCTTTGCTAAATGCAGAATCCCAAACACTCCCCCACCAATCAATGAGTCTTTCCCAGTGTCTTGTTTTATTAGGGGTTGTTAAAATGAAGCAAGAGTGGATTCATACCAGATTTCTTATAGAAATACAATTTCCTCAGCATGTTCTTCACTTTAGTTAATGTAATAAGATTTGTGGGGGGGAAAGGTTGGAGGAGGGAATTAGAGTTGGAGTTGGAAAACTTCAAAAAGTAGAGATGTGACGGTCTGGAGAGATTTTTTGCCCCTGAGGTTATTTTACTCCATGTTTGTTTTTTTTCCAGTGGAAAAACTGGAAATTTGGGAGAGTATTGGTGAAAACTCCAATGGAATATTTTCTTCTGGATGAGCTAAAAGCTTTGGAAGAAAATATTTATTCAAAATATATAGCATGAAGATTTTTAATGTAAGACAGGCTGTAGCATAACAGAGTAATAATTCATAGAATCATAGAGTTGAAAGGGACCTCCGGGTCATCTAGTCCAAACCCCTGCACAATGCAGGAAATTCACAGATACATCCCCCTAATTTCACTGAATCAGCATTGCTGTCAGATGTCCTTCTAGCCTCTGTTTAAAAACCTCCAAGGAAGGAGAATCCACCACCTCCTGAAGAAGCCTGTTCCACCAAGGAACTGCTCTGTCAGGAAGTTCTTCCTAATGTTGAGCCAGAAACTCTTCTGATTTAATTGCAACCCAATGGTTCTGGTCCTATCTTCTGGGGCAACAGAAAATAATTCTTTACCATCCTCTATATGACAGCCGTTCAAATACTTGAAGATGGTGATCATCTGTCACCTCTCAGCTGCCTCCTCCCCAGGCTAAACATGCCCAGCTCCTTCAGCCTTTCCTCATAGGACTTGATGTCCAGACCCCTCACCACCTTTGTTGCTCTCTTCTGGACCCATTCCAGCTTGTCTATATCCTTCTTAAAATGTGGTGCCCGAGACTGAACACAATAATCCAGGTGAGGTCTTACCAGAGCAGAGTAAAGTGATACAATCGTTTCACGTGATCTGGACACTATAGTTCTGTCGATACAGCCCAAAATTGCATTTGCCTTTTTTAGCCACTGTATCACACTGTTGACTAATGTTCAGCATATGGTCCACTAAGACCTAGATCCTTTTTGCACAATATTACCAAGACAAGTCTCCGACATCTTATAACTAAGCATTGGATTTTTCCTACCTAAATGCATAACTTTACATTTATCCCTGTTAAAATTCATTTTATTGGTTTTAGCCCAGTATTCCAGCCTGTCAAGATCATCCTGTATCCTGTTTCTTTCTTCTACTGTATTTGCTACCTCTCTCAATTTTGTGTATCATCTGCAAATTTAATAAGCATTTCCTCTATCCCTTCATCCATATAATTTATGAAGATGCTGAACAAAACAGGCCCCAGGACAGATCCTTGAGGCATTCCATTTGTCACTCCTCTCCAAGAGGATGAGGAACCATTCACAAGCACTCTTTGGGTGTGATCTCTCAGCCAGTTACATATCCACCTAACGGTAACAGAATGCAAATCACATTTTATCAACTTGTCAACAAGGATAGTATGTGGAACCTTATCAAAAGCCTTAGAAGATAAATGATGTCTGTAGTATTCCCCTGATCCAGCAAGGTAGCAACTTTCTCAGAATAAGAGATCATGTTACTCTGACATGAGAAATTCATAGTCTGACTTGAGAAACCCATACTGGCTCTTAGTAATCACAGCCATCCCTTCTAAATGTTTCAGGACTGACTGAGTGATGATTTGTTCTAAAACTTCTAATTCCTGTGTATCCTGTATATGCAATATATTTTCAAGGAACTATTTAGTGTTTAAATGTGATTGTGTCTATAGTTAATATGTATAATGTATATAATGATAATACACCATTTGAGAGTTCAGTGTTTTCAGTATTAGAAAATTTAACTCAATATCCAGATATGCTACTAGTCCTATTTTGACTCTATGAGACAGTTTCTATAATAGTTTTAATAGTTTTCTATTTTGAACTCCTCCCCTGTTTCTCAGATGGCAAAAACTGAGGTTACAAAGCTAAGATAGAATGGGGTGCAGCAGTTAGCAGAACTTTCATATTCATATGAAGAAATGATCATTTATCTGTGTCTTGTAAACTTTTATCCATCATTCGTCCAGTTGTACTTCCCTGTTTTCTATTTCCACTTAAAATGGCTGTTCCTTATGTCCATTTTCCTACTTTTAGTGTTTTTCTTGGAACCACACACACAAGAAGCTAGAGAAAAATATCCATATTTGGCATCCTGGAGTTAACTTCGATGTAGACATGGCCAGGAAACAAACAGAACTCAATTCCCCACATCCATATTTCTACTAATTTTAGGTTCCTCTTGGAATGTTAGTTTATATTTGAATGTTTTAAATCATCTTTCCTCTCTCTGTCTGATTTTTATTAAGTATATAGTAAAAGATTATTGCAGTTCCTCGATAGGTTTTCTTTATGAGTTTGGTGTAATACCATAATATGGCTAGGTTCTGCCAGCTGGGTATCCTTTGAGAATAAAATGGATTCTGGTTATAACAGGGTGTGGAACTCTTAATTGCACATGTAGTTGGACATGAAGTAGGTCCCCAAACAGTGGAACAAGAAATACCTATTTTAGTTTTCCATATGACCGTGTGTTGGGTGTTGACTCCCACTAGGGGTAAAGCTGAGCTTCACAGAAGTTGATTGCCCTGCTAGGTGGTTTTGTTGACAACAGCAAGGAACCCCATTGATTGCTCAGTTGGAGGTAAACAACACTGATACTGCCCAACTGATTAACAGGGATCAGGAGGAAAATTATGGAGTTAAAACAGGAAATAAAGAGGTTAAAAAGGAAAACATGATGATGGACCTATCATTCAGTCAGCTCTTCAGTTCCCAAGGAAAGGTCTGCCTTTCTGCAAGCTCTTGGAATCCGTGGTGGGACACACGTCATTAGGGTGGGCTTGGCTTAGTTAGTGAAGGAGGTGGGATGGGAATAACCTTGAGCACCTCGTCTTTTCAGAGCTGAAACCTTAAAAGGAGCAAGCAATCAGACTGCTTGAAATGGAGTTGGGCTAGCAGAAGGGAGCCTGAGAGTGAAACATGACACTTTCTTTGAACAGACTTAAATTAATCAGAGTTTGCCTAATTTATACCAATAAAAGTTCTGGCTGTTTATTCTCTTGTATCTGCATTTGACTTTTATGTCTGTGTGGCAGTCAGGTTTTTTTGTTTTTTTTTTAAATCACTGCTGATTTATTTTGAACTATAAATAAAAGTAATTATAAATATAATATTTGCTGGTTTATTTTTGAACTATAAATAAAAGTAATAAATGTTGTATTTGATACTTCAGTTCACTTTTAATATTTTGAAATAGGAGCCATTTTTTCACAAATACAAAAAATCCCTTTGGATTTCTGAAATAGCTTTGGATTTTTCTATAATTAGAATTCAAATAGCAAAAAGTTCATGTTTTCAAGTTACAAAATAATTGGGTATTTACAACCCCCCCCCCCCCCAAGTCCACAGTGGAAATGGGCACAGTTTCAGCTGCAGTAGGATGTATTTATGTTGGTATTTTAAAAGGACACTTTATTGTTGTTACTATGTATTTTGCATCTACTGAACTGGAATTGGAATATTTATTGATGTCATATTGTATTTTTCAAGGTTTGTGTTAAATATCAAGCTACCAGTGTTCGTATTTAATCTGATTTTTATAATCCAATCGCCATTGTTTAGTTGAAGATAAAAGAGAATTTTGTGTGTGTGGGGTTCTAAAGCCTTGACATGGTTTTAATCTGATAACGAATGGCTTTAAGTTCATGTTCGTTTAGTTGCTGGCAACAAATCTAAACTCTGTTTTTTGGATTTATGAGGATAAGTCCTGCTTTGGCAATCTTGTAGATCCTCAAGAGAATAGTTAAACAGTGATTAATCATTGTTTCTTCACTGAGTGTGCAGAAAAGAATGGAAAAGCTGCATTTCACACTTCTGAAGCAATTAATCCCCATGATCTTAGCCAGGTTTGTCTTGAAGATAAGTCGGGATACAAAACTGTACCTAATTTATCAATGTATGCATGCCATAAAGTATAAAACACACAATTTATTTCATATCATTTATAGTCAAATGTAAAAAAAAAAGTGACTTTGCCATATCCAAGAGTGTTTCTTACATTACCTTCATATAAACTAAGTACCAGAGATTACAATGGGATTCCTGTTTATTGTGCACATCTGGTGCAGTCACTATGCATTTTCTCATTCACTTGCTGGCATTTTTAGTGATTGTGGCATAAATCACCTTGCTAATCAGAAACATAAGTGACGGGAAGTCATCTCCTTTTTTTGAACAATGAGAAAAAACATATGCTTCTTAGACAGAACTTGGCTGTTATAGTATTTATGTGGCATTATATTCTGTATTTAGAATTTTGTATTAATTGCAATGGTTGTATTGAAGGCATGGAACCAGCCCCAGGTTTCTGGTCAGAATGTTACTTTTGCACATGTACATGGATTGCTAGATATTTAATGTTTTATGCTAGACTAGGTAACATTGTTATGGTGAGAATTTCTTTTTCCAAAATTCACTTAAGATATAGCCACTGATTCCTCTTACTCTTTTTTTTTTTTTAAAGTAGGAGTTTCTTTTTGAATCATTGAATCCTGTTGTAACATCAGCTCCCTTGCAATTGTTTTTTGTCACCACAGGGTGGTGCTGTAGCAGGAGGAGAAGGTTGTTGAGAAAGTCATTGCCTGCCTCTGAGCATCTACGGAGTAAAATTCTGAAACTCCGCAAAACCTCTGTTCCTGTCCCTCCCCATTTGCATTTCTCTTTGATCAAGATGAAATGAATTTTTTTAGAAACAGACAACACTTTTCTAAAAATAGTCAAGAAAAGTGTCGAATTTCAAGGAGAAATTGGGTAAAGAGGATTTAAAAGGATTTCTCTTAGCAGTGCTAATTCTTAGGTGCAAAAAACCCACATTGAGCTATGTACCATATATATTTTTTAATATTGTTAGAAAGCTATCAGGCACCTTTCAATGGGTGTTTGCTGCAAATGAGAAGCCACACATTGGAAAGCTGTCACAGGTCTGGTTAGATTGTATGCGGTTTGTTTTTAGTTTAGTTTAGTTTATTTATGATTTATATTCCGCCCTTCCCACCAAGTGGCTCAGGGCGGCTCAGGGTTCATAGGTAGAACAAAAATAAAAAGGGACGAGTTTGGCTTCACAAGATTTAATACAGAATTTGAAAACATATCTGCAGAATTTTACCCAGGATCCAGAGTTCCTGTTTTGCAGCATAAGAGCATAAGATGAGCCCTACTGGATCAGATCAATAGTCCATCTAGTCCAGCATCCTTTCTCACCAGTGGCCAACCAGTTCCTTTAAATGGCCAACAATAAGGCATAGAGCAGGGGTGTCAAACTCATTTGTTATGGGGGCCGGATCTGACATAAATGAGACCTTGTCAGGCGAGCCATGTGTGTCACAGAATGTAATTCCAGATACAAACTTTATAAAGGACACAGACAAACACAAACTTTTTTAAAAAACTTAAAACATGTTTAAACCATTAGCACTCATTGGTCTTAAAGGTGCTTTCTTTGTATCTCTCTCGTGCAATCCAGGCTTTCTCACTTGCACAGTAGAGCTACTGAGCATTTCTTCCTTCTATTGGCTGAGGCTCCTCCCCCTCCTCATCCCCTGGGTAAGGAAGGAAAGAGCCAGAGCTTCCTTTGAAGCAAGCTATTCCTTCTCCCTCTTCCTCTCCAAGGGAGGAGCCTCAGCAATGGAGAAAATGGAGGCTTTGCTCTGTAGCTCCTGTGCAATTGAGCAAGCTTGGAAAAGCAAGGTGTGATGCAGAAGGAAGCAAAAGAGAGGGAGAAGGAAGCAGATGACTGCCAGTTACTCTGGGGTCTGATAGGTGCCCTCTGGGGGCTAATTCGGCCCCCAGGCTGCATGTTTGACACTCCTGGCTGAGGCCTTCCCCTGGTTTTGCCTCCTGAATCTGGGATGCAGAGGATTAGTGCCTCTGAATGTGGAAGTTTCCCCTCAGTCACCATGAATCTATGTAATTTCCTTTTAAAGCTGTTTACTCAGGAGTCTATGGTGAAGTACCTTGTCAGAAGCCTCTTGAAAGTCCAGGTACATAATGTCTACTGGATCATTGTTGTCTACATGCTTATTCAGAACTGCTTATGTTCAAGAGGCACATTCCCACACACAATAGGGGTATTCTTTCAGTTCATAAACAATTGTTATGCCAAGCCCTGACATTGCAGTCCAGGCTTCTTTTAAAGTTCCTTCAGTTTTAAGTAGCAGCTTGCATAGATACTTGTATTATGAGTGTGTATTATGGAAAGGGGGAGAGGGTCCCAGATGTGTCATCTCAAGTCCAGAAATAGGCATAAAGTGTCTTTTAACATGCTCTAATCTAAAATATAATTAGGAAATACATGACTGATTCCCCCCCCCCCCCCAAACCAGCCAACTCAGAAACGTATTCTTATTGAACTGTATAAGGATATTATTATGATATTTCCAAAAGATGAGGGACAAAATGTAGACTTTTCTTCAATAAAAGGTTTGGGTGAAAGTTCAATTTTTTGAGCACTTGTTGAGTCCAACCTGTGTTTCCACTCAATCTCCCCCATTTTTCCTCCTTATGGCAGCTCTCATCATGGCTTTTGTCCATGCATGTCCCATAATAACCAGCATAGTTTTGTTGTAATCAAAGGGGACCCCCTTCTTTTTCAACAGTAGAAAAGTTGGTTAGATCCCAGGAGAAAGGTTGGTATTTCCCAGGAGCCCTCATAAGTAAATAATGAGATTATAGGTATAAAGCAAATTATATTTATTAAAAGAAAGCATGCAAGGAAAAAATCATGTTCAACACATACAATACAGAACGTAGAGATTAACTAGAAAAGATAGGGATGTTTGAAGAAGAAGATGATGATATTGGATTTATATCCTGCCCTCCACTCTTCACTCAGACTCTTCACTCAGAGCAGCTCACAATCTCCTTTACTTTCCTCCCCCACAACAGACACCCTGTGAGGTGGGTGGAGCTGGATAGGGCTCTCACAGCAGCTGCCCTTTCAAGGACAACCTCTGCCAGATCTATGGCTGACCCAAGGCCATTCCAGCAGATGCAAGTGGAGGAGTGGGGAATCAAACCTGGTTCTCCCAGATAAGAGTCCACATACTTAACCACTACACCAAACTGGCACCAAATTAGCAGGAAGCAGGAGTACTGTTGGTGGGTAATATGTTACCTGTGCAGTGAGAAGCAGAGATCTGGCAGCAAAGAGGAGGAGAAGGGGGGACCACAAGATGACCAGCATCACACAGACAAGGACCCAAACTGATCAGGAGTAGGGGTGGCTCATCCAACAAGATATCAGTCAGGAAAGAGTCACACCTGAATGGCAGAGAAGTCTGCCCTAAGTAGTCAAATTTGTGACCTGAGGCAGGTTCCTGTGATAAGAACATAGAACATAAGAGAAGCCATGTTGGATCAGGCCAACGGCCCATCCAGTCCAACACTCTGTGTCACACAGTGGCAAAAAATTTTATATATACACACACACTGTGGCTAATAGCCACTGATGGACCTGTGCTCCATATTTTTATCTAAACCCCTCTTGATGGGATAATAATAATAATAATAATAATAATAATAATAATAATAATAATAAACTTTTATTTATACCCCGCCCTCCCCGCCTAGGCAGGCTCAGGGCAGCTAACAGGACATGGTAGAAACCATGATACAAATAAACAATAGATAATACAGTTAATAATTTAAAAAATAAAACCAATAAAACAGTAAGACATTAAAATACAGTCGAATGGCATATAAGATGGCTCGGTATTATTGATCTTATCAAGAGTTCTGTCTTAAAAAGCTAGCCGGAAGAGGGCAGTTTTGCAGGCCCTACGGAACCGGTTAAGATCCCGTAGGGCCTGCACCTGGCAGGATATCCTGGCAGGTTAATGGTTCCCAGGAAATTTAATAACAAAACAATTAATGTTTCTCTGATTAGAAACATACACTAAATAAAGAAACTGGGATGGCCAGTTTATGGTCTAATGGTTTATGATGGTGGCAACTCTTGGGGAATGTGGGAGACAAAAGGAGTCAGGAAAAGGGAAGATGGGCTACATGATCTGGCTGATGATGATGAGATTAGTCCAATGATGTTCTATTGACAAGGCGTGGTTACACAATGGGAGCAGACAGATTCTTTTGTTGGCAAGTTCTTGGGGGTGGTTGCTTCATATCAGTTCTTTTGTCTGTAGCTAGGCAGCTGACATCTGGATAACTAAAGCTGAGGCGAGAATGCTGGAATGCAGTACATGATGGAAACATGGTCTCTTCATGGCTGCTTGCAGGAAAATAATGTATTCATTTGAAATTCCCAGGAACATGGCTTCCTCTGGGTCTGCCACTGGTCTTGTCTCCATGAAGACAGGTCTGCAGTTGTCTGTCTGCAGCAGGATAGCTGGGCAGCTCAGAAATGAAGCACAGTCTGAGGTCCTTGAAGTTCTGGGGGCAATTCTATTCACAGGGCAGCAGTGCCAATGGTGCTTTGTGCCTGGCTTGGTTTAGCATCAGGATAGTCCATGAGGGCCATGTGTCCAAAGCTAGCTTGGCATGAATGCCAATCTACATACAATCCATTAGATAGTCCATAGTCAAGTGTGGGTTTTTTTCTGGAAGTTATGGCCCTACAGTAACAGCACAAAAATACTGTGTCTTAAAGAACACATAATGATAATTACAAAACAAGACGTGCCCTTTATGGTTTTCTAGGAATGCAAAGCCAGTACTTTAATAGAAGCTTCATACCATCTACTTCAATGTGTGATGTCAAATCAATGTGTGCTAAGAAAAGTGATTAAAATCTAAGATGTAGAACTTTCAAGTGTGAGTTCAAACACCATTCTCAGTATGAATCTTAATAAACAAAATTATTCTGATTTTGGTTATTATGCTGGACATTATATACTTGTAAGTTATTCTGGATCCCTTTTAAGGGAAAGAAAATATAAAAATATTTATTTGAAATAATTTTATCCCACTTTTTTTCCTGTAGAGAACTTAGTGATTTAAAATAAGAAAGTTAAAACAGTTCTAATTACAAAATACTAAACCAGTAAAAAAAATTTCCCTGAAACTGCCTCTTAAATAATGTAGTTTTGAATATTTTCTTGAAAACCATAGTGGTAGAATACATGGATAGAACACAGATCTGTGCATAAATTCTAGTCAGCAGATTCCAAATTTCTAATGCTGCTCTTCTGAACATTGATGGCATTCAAAAATCATAGACCATTTAAGCATCTTTGCCGAAACCCTTGCTCAGTTGTTTAGGTTTCACAACAGGTAATACATGATTATCTGTGTCAAAGGTATGTAAGAGATCAAGCAGAATTCTTTATCAGTCTGCAAACAGAGATCTACAAGAGCAGCCAAAGATTGCTGTGCTTCAAAACCATGCCTGAGCCAGACTGAAAAGGGTCAAGGGTGGATTAGTCAGAAAAACCTGAAATGGTTCTATTACTACCTTCTCAGTTACTTTTCTTTAAAAAGGCAAGTTGACCTAGAATTTACAAAATCTCTTTATCTATCAAGGGTTTTTTTTTTTTTAACAAACCATCGTCACTTTTTGGAGTTCTTGGGAAGATCCCATTGGAAAAGGAAGCATTGTCAATTTTCACCAACAGAGCTCTCAACTTCTGCTGGAAAGATTTTAACTGCCAAGAGGGCAGGGATCCAAACTGTAGGTAGTGGCCTTCACTAAGTCAGGATCCTGTCAACATTGATCAGGGACACCAGACTAAAACTCCCATTTATTTTTTTAAAAAAAAAGATTACACAAGTATTATCAAACTCGCTTCTGTCAACAAAGAAACCTTCAAAAATATTAAGCCTAGTAGTCATTGGTTTTTGAAAGTGGACTATCAACTGGATTACCGTCCCAGTGGAGAGGAGGCACTCTAAATCCAGCAGAAATGATCCGATAATTGCATGGGTTTATAGTGCCCTTACCAAATGATCACAAAGCATCTTGGTACAAGAAATTAATTCCAATGTGTATACCTTCTCAGATGTTAAGTTCAATGTAATCTAAGACGTTTTGGTACAAAAAATTTATTCCAGTGTGTGGGCCTTCTCAGATGTTAAGTTCAAAGCGCAATGTAAGACAGACCCAAGGCTCCCAAAAAGACTTAGTATATCTTGTCAAGATGGGTTGTGAGATTTTAGTCCCTCAAAAGTGCCATCCTGAGCTCTAGTACAAAGCTATAGACAAGCTTAGTAGTTTGCACTGGTAGTATTCAAGGAAAAGGGAATTGTGGCTCACTCACCCAATAAAAATCGATGAAAGCATATCCAGCTGGAAGTACTTGAGACAGAGTGACTTTGTTAGAATCAATCAGCCATGTCTCTGCCAAACATATTCTGGCCTTTAGCCCCAAAGCTGAGCAAGGGCAAGACAAACAGTTCACATACATAAGATTTGTGCCACACCTGTAAGATCTGCCGCTCAAGCTCTGTTTTCGATATCACAGTCTACAGAAATGAGGTGGATAGTGACTAGAGAGAGGCGTTTTCTGTGATGGCACCTCATCTTTGCAATGCCCTCTCCCTTCAGGCTTGCCAGGTGCCTACTTTATTGTGTTTTAGGTACCAGGCAAAAACATCTTTTTACTTAGGCTTTTAATTAGGAGTTTTATCTGACTAACTTTTAAAAAATGATCTGCTTCTGGTCGGAGATCTGTTTTATGGATAGTTTTATGCCTCTTATGTCAAATGCTGTGTATTCTTGTTTTATACTGCTATGTTATTTTAATTGTAAGCCACCTTGAGAGGACTCTGAAGAGGCAACACATAAATATTCTAAATAAATAACTAATGTATCAGTCTTGGAGAGGAAAGTAATTCTTTTTCTGTAAATAGATAATAGATTAGCCTGAAAACCTGCTTTGAAGAGGTGGAGGGTCACAAAGACAGATGGGAGACAAAATCAGAGCATGAGAAGAGACAGGAAGATGTTGGGCAGAGATCAGTTGTGTAAGAGAGATGGAAGAGTGATTTCAAAGAAAGAAAAAGAAAAAGGACTGGAAGCTACTGCATGGGGTAGGTGGTCCTTTTTTGGTTTTCCTTGCACCAAGGAACCCAGACCTCAACGACAGGAGCATCAAAGATACTAGAAGATGCAGCTGTAGATAAAGTTTCTTTTAATTCAGCATACACATAGTGCAAATCTGGTGTTGGCTGGTTTGAATGGGCTCTACTCATACAAAAGCATGGCCTATAGACAGTTGTACACAGATGTTTACATTTGTCAGGCTACCCTGTCGGTTGGCCTTGATTTTCAAAACTTCAGTGTCAAAGTGGATTTCTGTGTACTTCGTGGACATTAAACTCTTCCAGGATTCTATAGTATGCTTTAACGTTTGGAACTGGGCTGCATAAAAGGAAGACCATTAAAAACCAATCATTTTGACCCCACACTCTGCAATTTTTCACCTATTCAGAAAGCAAGTCTTAGAGCCAGAACATATTTGAAGTAGTAATGCCTCTTCTGTGTGTGTGCATTTTCATCAGCATTGTATTAATATCTCAGATTAATTTTAAAGGTATTTCTAATTTAAAGGAAAGTTAGTACAAAGACCACATGCTATTTGTATGCTGATTTCCATGGGGTTTATTACCACTTCACTGTTAAAAGAGCAAAATACCTTTGGTGTAATCTATAAAAAAGACAGTGCAAATCTTCCTTGTCATCTTCTTTGCTCTGTTCATGCAACAGAGGGAATATGCAACAAGGGTCTCTGCTTTCCTTAAAATCACACTTATGTCTGTCTGTTGGCTGGAACTTGGAGGAGAGATGAATGTATTTTAAAAGATTTATATGCTCTTTCCAGAGAAGTTGCTTAGAGTGACAAAAAAAGTAAACTATTCAGATAAAACAAAATAAATCCAGACATCATTCAAAATCCAGTAGCCATAAAACTATGTCAGGCGATGGAGACTCAAGGCAGTATTCATTGAAACAATGTATACTTTATCAAAGATTTCAGGTTTTCACGGCTGGTAACATCATTAGGGTTTGTAGAATCTTTCGGGCTCAAGTGCCGTGTTCTACTGGAGAAAGTTTTTCTTCCAGACGTTTCGTTCTCAGCTGCGGAGAACATCCTCAGTGGCGTTGCAGCCGGAGCAGGCGCTCTGACCTTCTTGGCTGCTGAGCATTGAGTGAGGCCAGGGCTGCTGGAGAGCTGCTATTTCTAGGCTGGAGGGGGTGTGGTGAAAGGGCAATTGGTTTGTGGATGTTCCCATTGTTTGGTGGGGCTTCCTGGAAGGGTAGTGATAAGGAAACTGGCTGTTGAATGTGACCATTGTTCTGTGTTAATTGCTGGGAAGGTTGGAAGGGGTGTGAAGATAAGGAAGATGGTTGTTGACTGTGCTGATTGTTCTGTGGAATGTACTGGTTCTTCCTCGTCCTCCGAGTCGGGCAGGCTCACGTGTGACGCGTCGACCTCTTCTCCTGGCTCTCCCGCCGGTGGCCTGGTGAGGAGGGTCTCGTGTCGAGCCGGGGCTGCGTCCATCAGTGCGGTAGAGGTCCTCAGCTTCCACTGCTGCGGGCTGATGAACAGGGTTTGGATGTAGGAAGGGGATTTGATTCCCGTGGCGCGCCTATGTCCAAGGACATGCCACGGGGGGGTTTCGGTTCCCCTGGAGGTTCTCCGTTATCCGGAACTTTTTCAGCCATTCGACTTGGTTCAGATAAACCCCTTTTTAAGGATTAGTCTCAAAATGTCAGGCGATGGAGACTCAAGGCAGTATTCATTGAAACAATGTATACTTTATTGGAAACTCATAGCTGGATACAAAAGTTGAGACTAATATCTGGGAATGGGTGTCTCTTAGTCTTATGGAATTCTACATCAAAGCAATATCTAAACAAAACCACTATTCTCCAAACAACAGGGAGTGAAGGTGCAAACTTTCACATGAGAGCTTCCGCTTATCTCTTTGCCTCTGGGAATATGCTGGCCGACCGCGGTATCTGCTTACGGTCGCATTCCTTTGCTCTTTTTAAACAAAGTTAACACTTCAAACGTCCTCTCTTTGATATGCATGCTAGCTACAGTATAACAAAAGGCTGTGGGTTAGTATGGAGAGTCCATTTGGTTAGTATTTTATAATTTCAGCATGATAGAGTTACAGAGCCTGACACTATCCATATTACAGCAATGAGAAGAATATTCTGTTAGTTGCTTCCTAAATTGTTGGGCAAAACTGCCCCCTTGTATAATGTCTATAGTCTTATGGCAAGCAAGGATTCCTGGCTATCTCATACTCGAAAGAAGCATTGGATGGATGTTTAGAATCCAGTTTAAAACTGACTCTAGGTTTTGGCAATATTAGGTCCAGATAAGACCTAATTGAAGTTGGTTGCTTGGTTCATACTAAGATAGCAGTTCTGGTTCTTGTGCTTTGTGTGAACCATAAGCTGTGAGGGCTTGGGGCAGTTCACAACCAAAACAACTACAAGAAATAGTTTACATCAGGGTTTCCCAAACTTTTCCCTCCCATGGCCCAATTACTTTTACACTTCTCCTTCGTGGCCCACTAAAATTTGAGGGTGGAGCCGGGAGACTTTGGGGGTGGAGATAGGAATTGTCATTTCCTGTGGTGTCACTTTCAGAACAAGGGCCAAGTGATGTCACTTCCGGGGCACATTGAACCAAAACTCCACCTCTTCCTGTGATGTCACTTCCAGGGCACTCCCCAAACCTGCCTCTTCTTCTGAAGTAACTTTGTTTTCAGAAAAATCTCTCTGAAACTCATGCTGAGCCAAAATGGGGGTGGAAAGTGGGCACTCTGCAACTTTTTCATACATTCTCAGGGTCCTTTCTTTCCACCAACACACCTGCATGCAACTATCTGTTTGTGTGTTCTCCAGCTTGCAAGCACTTCTAATGCCCATGTTTAATTGCCTGCACCACCTACACACCCTTTCCTCAACAGCACTGGCCAGTGTATGCAGTTGGGAATGCTGTTGCCATTGTCATCAGGGATGCCAGCACTGTGTACCACCTTCACTGGGCCCTGACAGCTGCTCTACCTCAAAATATGCTGGCATTTAGTAGGCCCTTCCTTCAGCTGCTACCATTGGAATCCTGCCTCAGAACATAAGAGAAACCATGTTGGATCAGGCCAGTGGACCATCCAGTTCAAAATTCTCTCACACAGTGCCCAAAAGGCACCATAATGTCCACCAGTGGGGCCAGGGCATTAGAAGCCCTCCCACTGTTGCTTCCCTTCCTCCCCGCCCAGCACCAAGAATACAGACAGATCGTCACTTGCAGGGAAAGAAAGAAGGGGGGGGGGGGAAGGAAAAAAAAACCCTTCTCACAATCAGATGACCCCAGCCAGCAACAATTCTGCCCAGGGGTAATTCGTAAAAAAAAAAAAGCTATTGGAATGCCCACTCCCTGCCCCTCCTGGTTGAAGAAAACATCTCCCCCTTCTTTGCCACCTAGGCCTCCTGGGGAAATCTCCCCAAAAGAACATACTGCAAGGCACATGAAAGCACATACCTTGAAGTACACTTCATGGGTCTAAAGTGCCAGTGGACTCCGGCTTTTGTCTCAAACACTGGGAGGGGGGAGAAGGAAGGAGAGGCAGCCCAGCTCCTCTCTGCACAACACAGAGATGCTGAGGGATGGAAGGAAGCAAAATGGGGCACAGCCTTTGCAGACTATATCAGTCTTCAAGCTTAACTTTTCTCTGCACAACACAGAGACATTAGGGGATGGAAGGAAGGAAAAAGGAGCTCAGGCTTTGCAGCCTGTGCCAGTCTTCAAGCCTAGCTTTTATCTGCATAACACAGAGAGGGGAAGGAAGGAAAACGGAGCGCAGGCTTTTCAGCCTGTGTCAGTCTTCAAGCCTAGCTTTTCTTTGCACAACAGAGAGATGGGAAAGGAGGGAAGTGGAGCAGAGCTCATGCTTTGCTGGGGGCGGGGCTAACTTTGGCTTTTCTTGTGACCCGGTATTGAGGATTCTGTGGCTCGGTACCGGGTCACAACCCTGCAGATGGGAAACACTGGTTTAAATTAAAACCAAAGCTAAAATACATTAAAACTTATCAACAGATAAAACTGCAGTTTCCAAGATGGTAGAAAAAAGATTTCAACTTCCAGAGGCTTCCTGGTAGGGAGTTACAGAGAGTGGGGGGTGTATGAGAGTGCCAGATTTTATACTGTCCTGTTGTTGTACTCAACCAGATTATGGATGGGAACCTCTGATGGTATAGGTTGTGGGTCTAAAATATCTGGATTTCACTGTAATGTTATAAAGTAGCTGTGTACAGTATGCTATAATTCTTGACCAATAAAATATGTATTACAAAAGGGCAGCAAGGAGGTAATTTTACTGTTAACAGTCTTTGAGTTTTTCAGTTCTCTTAGAGATGTTGCTTCATATATCTTGCTCATTCACACTGTTAGATAAAGAAGCATCCTTCCATGTGTCCTATTCATTTTAGTGTGGCTTTCCTGCAAGAACTATCCAATATATAGGATCCTGGGTGTAAAATTTAAAGGGAATTATTCAGTTTACTTTGTATAAGAAATTACTTTGTATAAGAAAACACTTGCTATGGACATTGAGAAGGGATAGGAGGACTCAACCATCTATATTTGAATATAGGCTCATTTCCCCCAGAATTTCTGTACTTCATTATTCATCTTAGGGGCTGATATAATTTCCCTGCTAATTTGAGGGTGCCTTATGAATAGAAAAGTTTCTCATGGTCAATAATGTGTAATAAAAATGAGTTTTGAATAATTAGCTTGAAAAACCCACCTCAGGTGCCTGAGTTTCATATAGATGGTTGTTTCAGTTGTTAAACTATATTTCAATTAGCCCTGTAGTAATCTGTGATTATATGTTTTCATGTACATAAACTTTCTGTAGGTTGCCTGACCACTACTGGCTTAATTGAAAAAGGTAGGCTGGTTTCTCTGGATCTGTTTGCACATATGAATACCAAGGAGCATAGAACTCTGAGGTTTTCATGTAATTTATTTTCAGTGTGTAATGTAAACTGCTGTGCTGTATATACATTTTGTATTTATGTCAGAAAAGGGTTGCAGAGGGGTGCTTTAAAACCACCTTTTCAGCTCTAAATAGCTATTGTGTACATATGGTAAGGTACTGCTGCTTAACAATTAGTAACTGCTTTGATGAAACTAAATTACATGTTTAAGTTCCCATCAGGAAGTCGCTTCACATATCTGTATTAATGTATTCAAGGCTCGAGAAGGAAAGTTAATTTTCCAGCTTAAATATTTAATTCAAGCTTAAAATTTAGTCTGTAATTAGAGTTCCCAAATGGCAGGAACATGGAGTATTTGTCCATTTTAATTAGATTGTTGTTTACCTATTAATTATATATCATATCTTGTCATATAGTTTTGATGGTAACAGATGGTGCTAGGAGTTAGTAAGGGTTTGAACAAAATAAGATTCCACATGATTTATTAAGTTGCACTTTATTAGTGTGTGGTCTGCTTTAGTCAGGTTATTCTCCTGAATAAGAACTCTGAAATATTGCACACGTGTTGATAATTCTTTTACGGGGTCCAGGGAAAACTGCCACTTAGGCTCTGATCCCTATATACATGCTTCTAAATAGGTTTCACTAAAACTGATGGAATTTGCATACAAGCAGAGCTTTTTTACTAAGGGAACGTAACAGAAATTGAGTTCCGGAACCTCTTAGTGGAAAGAAAATTCTTTAAAAATACGTTTAAAGGTTAATGAGGTGCACCATTTGTTTCTCCTTCACTTTCTTGAGAATTCTGACACCTCTTTTTCCAGAAAAAAAGCCTTGAGTCCAAGTAAATGTGTCCCTAACTGAGATCAAGGTGGAACGTTATTTCTTTCTGAGCTTGACCTTTCTCATATAATGAATACACTAACATGACCAGATTTTCTATTGCTAATGCTAGGAAAAGACCAGATATGACATGCCCCCCCCCCCCCTGGTTTTTGAACTAGTATGGTAGAAGACTGGGTTCACTTTGAAATATTTAGACAGATAGATATTCACTTTCAAAACTCAGGATGTAGCACTTCAGCCTTGGCTGTTTTGGGCTACTTTCTTCAGTAGTATGTTCATGTGGACAGTGTTGCATGCAAAGCTCGTGGGTGTTTTTGTAGCAACAGTGATTTCTTCTGAGACATCTTAGATCTTCAGAGATGGTTTGGCTTTGGATGTGGTCTGCATGCTGGTGGTCAGCTTTGGTGAATGAAGAAATTGGCAGAGAGCTAGATACAATGCTGAGTGTATGTATGGGAGTCACTAATGGAAGATAACAAATAAGAGATCTCCCTTAGATAAGCCATGAATTGCTATGTTGAAGAATATTTACACCATTGAGCAACTCCATATTATGGGTGCCTACAGCTAATTTATTCTCCTTTTCTCATATTTACTTTTAAGGTTGTTCAAGTTCATTCTATGTAGATCTTCCATCTAAATTAGAAAAGCAGCATGCAGGCAGGATCAGTACCAATCTTGGTGTTTAAAAATATTGACGCAGTATTTCTCTTGAAGATATGGTCAGAATTTTGTTATTGGAAATAAACAGATGGCCACATTGAATGCTGTAATTCCAAGACTTGCTTTAGTGGGCGACTTGACAAATAGTTGATCTATGAAATTCCTCCTTGTTCTGGCACTCATTTTATATATTTTATATACTATCAGCAACAGATGTTCAATGCTGATACTAGTTAAATTTCCTCTTTTCCAAAACTTGCATCTTTTGTTGCATTTTCCTTATGCTGTTTTAATCTGTATTGTTGAGAATATGTTTTCAAGAAAAGGGAGGATATGTGTGTGTCTTGGATAAGTTTCCAAGTGAAAGATTATTTTGTCACCACTGTTTGTTCAGTCTGTATGTTGAACGTATCATAAGGAAAGATAGGTTAGATTTAGATGCAGGTGGAGTGAAAATTCGTGGAAGGAACATTATAACAATTTGAGATATCCAGATACACCACATTACTGGCAGAAGATAGTGAAAGGCTGAAACAACTACTGGTGAAGGTTAAAAGCACCAAAGCAGGATTGCAGCTGAACATCAGGAAGACAAAAGTAATGACTACTGGGAAATCATGCAGCTTTAAGATTGATAGTGAAGAAACCAGTCATTTCCGGCTCTGGGATGATGTCGCATCATGACATTTTCATGGTAGACTTTTTGCAGGGTGATTTGCCATTGCCTCCCCCAGTCATCTACACTTTCCCCCCAGCAGGCTGGGTACTCATTTTACCGACCTCGGAAGGATGGAAGGCTGAGTCAACCTTGAGCCATCTACTTGAACCCAGCTCCCGCTGGGAGCGAACTCAGGTCATGAGCAGAACTTTGGACTGCAATATTGCAGCTTACCACTCTGCGCCACAGGGCTCTTCTAAAAGACAAATAAATAAATAAAAGACAAATAAGTGGGTCCTAAATCAAATCAAACATGAACTTCTCCTAGAAGCTAAATTGATCAGACCATGGCTGTTCATACTTTTTAACATTATGAGAAGACAAGACTCACTGAAAAAGACAAAAATGCTAGAAAAAGTTGAAGGCAGCAAGTGAAGAGGAAGATCCAACATTTGATGAATTGACTCAATCAGGGAAACCAGGACACTCAATTTGCAAGACCTGAACAAGGCTGTTAATGATAGGATGTTTTGGAGGTCATTAATTCATAGGGTTGCCATACGGTCAAGCAACTTGACAGCATTTAATGCACACATGACTTTTAAAAATGTTGGCAGCACTAAAATCATGTAGTTAGACCAATTCTAAAACATTATGTGACTTGCTTTTAGTTCTTGTGCATGTGAAAAGATTATGCAGCTTTTTAATTTAAGGTTTTTTTTATTTGTGATGTTTCTCTAAGTAATACATCTATGTTAATAAAATTGGAAAGTGTGCTTCATGGTAATCTGATTGGAGTGATGGCAGAAATAAAAGCTATAAATATATTGACTAAATTTCTGTTTGAGACATAAATATATTTTTCTTTTTAATTGTGTTAAAAAGTGTTAAGCAAAGTAACAAATTAAGACAAGTTTGGCACCTATAACTTGCTATAAAATGTTACAAAAAACTGTCAGAACTGGATTGCTGATACTCAAATCACATATATTGATGGTTAAGAGATGGAATATTTTGGCTTTTGACTATTTCTTTGGCAACTTATGTAATCAACAGGCTGCTAGAAAATGTATTTATTTTTGTACGTGAGCTTTTAAATATATGTTTAATTCAAGTATGACAAGACCTAAAACACTGCCCAGAACATTTTTGCTTTAAACTTTCTCCAATAGTACTCTAATCTATTTCAATGAACCTAATAGTGCTTTTTTTTTTTTTTGGTATTGGAAGCTCTTTCATTTTTCAAAAGAATTTAGTTTGTCACTAAGTGGAAAGTTAAATAATGCAAAATTCCCATAAATTGTTTGTCATCATATTTTGCTGAGCGATGAAATATAATGACATGCTTCTGAGTTTTCACATCACAGTTTTGAACATGAGCATCGGTGCCAGTATTCTGGTATGTGGCATCCGTTTATGTACAAGTGAAGATTTGAGCTTTCCTCCTTTTAAAGAATTTACTCTCTCACATGCCAGTGACCCATACCATTTCCTTGCAGCTGTCTCATAAACTACACTCATGCACTGTTCACATATTCAGCCTTACAGTTGATTTCTGCTGTGCTTGTACTGCTTCCTCACCTCTCTGTTATCCTGTGCTCCTGGATGTAAGTGACTTTCTCAGTATAATATGTGGATGAGGTCTAAGGGACAATAGTGAACCAGGCAATGGGGACTGAACAATTCAGGCTACAAAATAAACAGCATGCAGAGCACTAACTCCAAATAGCTAAAGTAGGCAACCTTGGCTATAGGCTACAAAGCTATAGACTACAAAGCTGTATACATTAAACTACAAAGCTATATACATTTTGGCTATAGACTAAAAAGTTATATACATTTATAAATTAAGCATTTATGTTTTAAACTGTATTTGCTTCTATACTATAAGCACCCTTAGATATTCCTTGGGGTTGAAAGGCAGGGAGCACTCATTTTAAAGTAGGTGAATAAACAAATAAGAATTCTGAGAGAAAGCAACAGACTGCTAACCCAGGCTGCTCAGTTAATTCTTAAGCACTATTGACCAAAAAAGGTGAAAGTAAAGGTAGTCCCCTGCGCAAGGAACTACTGACCAACTGCTTAGTCCAGGTGTGTCAAACGTACAGCCCGTGGGCCAGATCAGTCCCACATAGGGCTCCAATCAGGCCCTCCAGCAACTGGCTGTCGTCTGCTTCATTTTCCCTTGCCTGTTTTTTTCGGTCGCCATTTTGCGTTTCTCCCTGGACAGGCCAGAGCAGCAAAGCAGCCGTTCCCTCTCCCCCCTCACTTTTCCCAAAGGGAGGAGCAGCCTCAGCCAATGAGGGAGCTTGGCTCTATAGCTCTGCTGGGTAATTAAGTTTGCCATGCTCAATTAATCACCGTTCAGAGCTACTGTGACAAGCCTCTCTTCCTTCTAATGAATGGCTGAGGCTCCTCCCCCTCCTCGAGCCCCAGGGAAGGAAAGAAAGAGTCAGAGCTTCTTTTGCCAGTCCCCACCATCAGGAGAGCTACAAAGAGTGCTTTTAAGACTAGAAATGTTTTAGTGAAAGTATGAACTTTTTGGCTTGCTACAGAGAGACAGAGAGTTCTGTTGCACTTGTTATGGGTGTAACTGGGTTCCCCTCCTCTTTTTCACTGTGCTCATGCCCTCTAGTCTTTCTCAATAGGAAAGCATGTGAACTATTTAGAAAAGAAATATCAAAATTAGGCTGAGAGTGTGTTCCACCCCAGGTTTACCCAGCAAATTTTCCTTAATTTTTCTTTCACATTTTTCTTTGATTGGGGGTTTTGAATTTAGACTTCCCAGATAGTAGGCTGACACTGACCACTGTACATGGCTGTCTCTCTGTTCTTGTAGTAGTTTTTTTTTTGGGGGGGGGGGAGTTGTAATTTTTTTTTTTTTAGTTATAGTAATTTTTCTGGGGAAAATTAATAGTTTTGTAGACAAGCACATAGCCCTCTGTCTGTGTCATGGTGCCGTCACATGTTCTTGACTAGTGCATGAAGCAACTTCTGTACAAAAGCTCACAGTGTCCAGCTGCTTCGTGTTGCTCTGGGTCTTAGCCTCAAAGCATTGACCTTGAGATATCTGTAATGAATGTCAATAAATCAAAAGTAGGTTTGCAACGTACCGATGTGTACACCTGAACAGCACATATTCAAGACTGGTACAGCACAGACATTGTCTGCAGTTTTTGATGCAATAATTCATAGCAAGAGGTGACATTTATCAGAGACTGTAAAACAAAATATTGCAAGTGTGCTAATATTTTAAGCATGTTTTATTTTAAGTTAAAAAATCTTTGTGTGTCTGTGCCCTTTATAAAGTTTATATGTCCACTATCTGGCATTACATTTTATGATACACATGGCCCGGCCTGACAAAGTCTCATTTATGTCAAATCCGGCCCTCATAACAAATGAGTTCGACACCCCTGTCTTAGTCAGTGCTATCAGTTCTCTGCAGTTGAGAATGACCTGGTCAATTACCTGTCACAAGACACCTGGTACAGAAGGTTCTTAGACTCTCCTTTGTACACATCTGACCCCCCCTCCTTTTCACAAAGAAAATATATGTCATAAATTATTTGTCCCATTTTACGAGCATGGAACATTGAAACTCAAAAATAAATGATATTCTTAAGGCTAGTAGACAACTTTTAAACATTGCTTCCTTCTCTATCACTGTTAGTTCCATTTTACAGCTGTGGAACACAGAGGTCAGGAAATTCACTAAATTAATTTTGACTTAGCTCCAGAAAGTACTGATATCATGCATTTTGGTTTTACTGGTGAGCAGTTTTGCCCAGTGTGCTTTATACATAATGACATACGAAAGCTTTTATGGGAGAGGAATTGAGGCATACTTTAATTTGTGCTAAGAGTTGCCAGGTTTAGCTCTGGAACTTTAATTGCTGGGACTCAGACCTGGCATACATGCAGTAATAAAGAAGAGGCTGGATTTCCATCCCAGGGCCAGTGTATGAAAACGAATTTGCAGAAGAATAGACAACCAGATTTCCTGTGCACTCTTGCAAAACATACATACAGAAACAAAGCATCAAACCCTCACCAACCCTGCCATTTAACATGTATGCACACATGACTAACTATCAGTTTTGTTCTACAGCTAGCTCATACACCCCTGCCTGCCTGTTGTTTCATTTGGTGCTGTTCATTCTGTGGATATGCAATCCAGCAAAAGGACCAGCAGTCTTTTGTAGGCAAGCTCTGAGTTGCCCATGCAAACCCAGCACACCCAGGATTCTTAATCACTGCTCCATACTCACAGCAGATCTGTGTCATTATTGTGACCCACCTTCTGCTGCTGTACCTAGGATAGACTGGAAAGAAGAAGGAGCAAGTGTCTGAGTCTACTAATAAGTAAACTCTCCTCTTCTAGCTAACAGCTATGCAATTTATTTTTTAAAAATTTCTGGATTCTGTCCATTTCTCAGTATGGCTTATCTACAGCAACTTTGGTCACTTAATGCTGAGTAAAAATATTTTAAAAATAAAATGAAAACAGTCTAGGACTTTCTTACTATAGTGAGGTTCTTTTAGAGGAACTAAGGAAAGTGAGACTTTGGGAGTTTGGTACATCTGTTATTTCATCATCTGTCCCACTTTTTCTATTCTGGAGTCATATGTGCTGAAGTGTACTAATTGTTAGGATTTTTTAATATATTGTGACACCACAGCACCTGGAATAATGGGTAGGAGTGGAATTCTAGCAGGAGTTCCTTTGTATATTAGCCGATAAACCCCTGATGTAGCCAGTCTTCCAGGAGCTTACAAGGCTCTTTTTTGTAAACTTTTGGAGGCTACATCAGGGGTGTGTGGCCTAATATGCAAAGGAGCTCCTGCTAGAATTTCACCCCTTGTAATGGGTATGTGTGTATGCTGCATTCTATTAAGGTGAATCCAGAAATTTGTAACCAATAACTAGTGAGAACTCAGCATTTGGAGCTTTCATTTTCCCCTCCCCGTTTGTCTTTTTCTTTCAGGTTGTGTTCTGGGGAGAGGGGAGTCCATAGAATTGCTATTAGCATGTAAATTTGTTTGATTTAATTTGACATCCTATTCATGTCTCTGTAACAACAGTAAGAACCCTATCAGCTGAGCTGTTTTATTTTTACTATTAGTACATAGATTTCAAATACGTGTTCAGAGAAAAGTTCAAAAATAGCAGCTGCTATAAAACAAATGTTTATATGATGTGCAATATATTTATGATGTATATAAAATAATGACTATCAAAACAGCTACTATTAATTTGTGTAGTGAAAGAAATCTGGTTTTTAAGATCACAAGTGTAAGTACTTGAGGGGCTGTCATATAGAGGATGGTGTGGAATTGTTTTCTGTGGCCCCAGAAGATAGGACCAGAACCAGTGGGTTGAAATTAAATCAAAAGAGTTTCCGGCTCAACATTAGGAAGAACTTCCTGACTGTTAGAGTGATTCCTCAGTGGAACAGGCTTCCTTGGGAGGTGGTGGGCTCTCCTTCCTTGGAGGTTTTTAAACAGAGACTAGATGGCCATCTGACAGCAACGAAGATCCTGTGAATTTGGGGTAGGTATTTGTAGGTTTCCTGCATTGTGCAGGGGGTTGGACTAGATAACCTTGGAGGTCCCTTCCAGCTCTATGATTCTAAGTAGTGCTTAAGCTGCTCCTGCCAGTAGTGCTAATGCTGCAGATTCCAAATTCATAAAAAGTTATTCCTGATTCTTGAGATGGTGGGAACTCTTTCTTGGAATTCTGCTTTTCTTTCTAAGTATGGAAGGGAACTCTGGGATTTTCTGTGTAACTGCACTGAACAGGATTCTCCTTATGGATATTTATTCCTGTTCAGAAAGTGAAGACTACAGAAAGCACTTCCTCTTCAAAAACATGTACAGATATGCAAAATGACCTTTGTTTTGGCAGCCAATAGTCACCCCTCATCAGCATTTCTTACTGTAATTTCCTTCTAAATAGGAATGGGTTGAAGTGCTGGACTCTGCAGTTACAGCCCTAGCCTCTCAGTGGTGATTTAAAAGGAATGAGAGAGTGTACTTTTTTCTTTTCTTTACAAAGAGCACAAGCAGAGTTTCAGTACCATATTATGGTCAGAAAACGCCTCTGGAGTTCTCTGCAGTATTGGCATCCAAAACAATATAATTATACAACAATATAATTGGCATGCATGCTTACTGATCATCCATTTTCTGTATGAAACAATCTCACATGATTGTGGACATTTAAAACATGAGGCCCTTCCTATTTATCCTAGATGTTAAATATTTGTTTCTTAATTGTGCCCTTAGGGACAGTAGAGGTCAAAGATCACTTTTCAATTTTGAACTATACCTTTCATCTTAGAAAGTGTGCATGCACAGAAAAGCTCATACCCTGAAAAAACTTCGTTGGTTTTAAAGGTGCCCCTGGAATTTAACTTTCTAATATGTGCATGAATCTTTTACACGTACAATTGTTTCATGAACTTTCACAATTATTCAAGCCAGACACATGCTGTCATACAGTAGATAGGAACCAATGACTTCTTTGCACTAAGGGTCAAGTCTTACTTGGAGGAAGACTCTTGTTCTGACAGAAGACTTACTTTTACACAGTAAGACTCTTCACATAAAGGAAATTATTTGATCTTCTTCGTGGTCTCTGTGCTTCACACTCATGGGATATAGCACCTGTGCTGATCCCCCGAATCGGTACCTAAAAAGGCCGGGATTTTTCACGCTCAGCACCAGTGGGCATGTGCAGGCATCCCAGTACACATGCTCACCGGAGCCAGCGCGAGGATCCCGCCAGTTCCTTTTTGACCGCCCCATTGATAGGATCTCCTTTCGATTGCTCCAGTCAGTACTGGTAATCCTTGAGATTTTTTCACTGTTATATAGCCCGTTTGTTGTTTTTTTCTAGTTAGTAGTTAAGTATTATAGTTAGTTGTTATTGTTTAAAAAAAAAGACTTGTTGTTGGACTTAGCTCTTCGGGGCTTTATTTTCCCCCCCATTCCCTCAGAAATCGTTCTGTGTAGGTTCCAGTGCCTATGGAAAGGCGTTGGTTTTTTTTAAAATGTTGCCGCAAGTGTGGTAGCAAAATTGTACCTCCTGACGGTCACTCCCTCTGCTTATTGTGTCTGGGCGAGGGACACCGTGTCAACTTGTGCCTGCATTGCTCGAGTTTCTTGAAGCAAACCCGCAAAAACCAGGCGGCAAGGCTATCGGCAGCACTTATAGAATTGACTCTTCGTCCGCCGAAAATGGCAATGGGCCCGTCAGTATTGATGGGGGAAGCTACCCAGGCCCTGATGGTTATATCGGTCGATCCATCGTCACCGGTGCAGACTGACATGCTGACTGAGGGAGGCCGACCCACAAAACGACCCTCTGAAGTGTTAGTGGTGACTCCAGCCAAGAAGCGTCGGGACGATTTGGGGACCTGATCGTCCCTCCCGAAGAAGTCTAAATTGGAGAAGTGGAAGAACAGACTTTCCCACACTCCTTCCCCTTCTCGGGATGCTTTGATATCGATCCTGGCGTCTGTGCGTCCATGGAGTCCTTCGGTGTTGAGAAGCAGAGGCTTGCAGCCGATCCATCTGTCGGGATCTGAGCAGGAGATAGACCTGACCCAGCGCTCCCATTCGTCCAGATTGGGGTCGCGTCGTCGGAGTGACAGTGGTTTGGTATCGGACGTTGAGGCTTCGGCGCCAAATGAACCCTTGACACCACTTCCACTGACTAGGGGACAGAGAGAGCTTGAACTGGCTGCTATGGTTCGACATTTCCCGCCACCTCCACTGTGGGATCAACGTCAGTGGCCTTGTTCCTATGGATACCCATACCCATCGCCATACCAGTAGTACCCTCCACGTGACTTTCCAGATTGGGATCAGCGGTCAGAAGCCTCGCATCTCTCAAGGGTTTCACATTACTCCACACATCATGCATCAGCATCGGTTTTGATCCCTCCCGAGAGATGTAGAGAGCGGGTGGAGGAAGTGCAAGCTTGATCGTCGGAATCGCTCCGGTCACCCAAGCGTGCGTTGACCCTGATACTTTGTGAGCACTCGGTGAGAAGAAACTCTTCGTCATCGGACTCTGTGGTCGGTACCGATGATCCTGACAGGGTAGTGGAACCTTCGCCAGAGTTGCATATTGCTGAGGACCTTCCCATATCTCCATTGGAAGATCTGAAGTCTTATGGGGAACTGGTGAACGGATGGTACACTCCCTCTCCCTCACAGTGGTTCAACCGCAGCCAGTCGTCGATGACACCGTCTTCAACATAATGCAGAGAGACACATTGATGGCTGTGGCCCTTCCAGTAACCAAAGTTATACTGCAGGCGGTGAAGGAGCCCTGGGCAAAGCCGGCATCTACACCAATCTCTAGAGCCAGTTTGGTGTAGTGGTTAAGTGTGTGGACTCTTATCTGGGAGAACTGGGTTTGATTCCCCACTCCTCCACTTGCACCTGCTGGCATGGCCTTGGGTCAGCCATAGCTCTGGCTGGAGTTGTCCTTGAAAGGGCAGCTGCTGTGAGAGCCCTCTCCAGCCCCACCCACCTCACAGGGTGTCTGTTGTGGGGGAGGAAGGTAAAGGAGATTGTGAGCCGCTCTGAGACTCTTCGGAGTGGAGGGCGGGATATAAATACAATATCATCTTCTTCTTCTTCTACGCGAACAGGAGGCTGGTGCTTAGTATTTGTTCTCCCACCACAAGCTCAATTCGGTGGTGGTCTCCTCGTCCTCTAAGGCACGTAAAACCCATTCCTCTCCACCTGACAAAGAAGGCAAGAAATTAGATAATGCGGGCAGAAAATTTTATTCAGCTAGAGCATTGGGAGTAAAGGTCTCCAATTACGCTGCGTGTATGGCTCGCTACCAATACTCCATTTGGGAGCAGCTCACACCATTAATGTCTTCTTTGAGCGAGGAGAAGCTTCGTTCAAGAAGCTGCAAAAAGAGGGCTTTGCTATGGCTAAGCAACAACTGGCTGCAGCAAAGCACATGGTGGATGTATTGGCCAAGACCCTCACTTCCGCCGTCACCCTGCGTCGTCACTCTTGGCTACGGTCTACAGCTCTTCATCCTGCAACCAGGGCCTACGTTGAAGACCTTCCTTTCGAAGGTGAAGGTCTTTTTAGTTCAACCACTGACAGTGTCCTTCAAGAGATGGACAAAAGCATAAAGACCTCAAGAAACCTGGGTTTCTTGGCTTCCTCTAGGGCTGGCAAGCCTAAGCAATGGAATAAACCTTGGCCCAAGAGACCCTACCAGAAATTCTCCCCTGACCAGCCGTGGAGACCCTGCTTGTTGCAAGATAGTAGGTCTCCCTATAGGGGAAATAAAAACAGATTTGCTTCAGTATCTGCAACCACTGGCAAATCTAAGGGTGCCCGCCCACAGAAGCAGGGTCTTTGACTTTTCTGTAGCATGCATTGTAGCCCATCCTTCATCACATATCCGCCTCTGTCAATATCTTCTGGCTTGGGAGTCCATCTCCACAGATAAGTGGGCTCTTTCCATCATAGCAGAAGGATACAAGATAGACATTGTTCAGGTTCTGACTCAGTCAGTGATTGTCACCACACCCCCTTCCCCACCTCTGGTGGCGGAGGTGAACAACCTCTTGCAGAAACAAGCCATAGAACCGGTTCCTGTAGAGGCCAGAACGGAGGGGTTCTATTCTCGTTATTTCCTGGTCCCCAAACAGGATGGGGGATTGAGACCAATAATGGACCTTCGGGATCTAAACAAGTTTATCGTGTACCAGAAATTCAGTATGTCCGCTCTGCAAACAATCCTTCCCCTCATCAACCAAGGGGATTGGATGGCAGCGTTGGATCTCAAGGATGCCTGCTTCCATATCAGCATCCATCCATCTTACAGGCACTTCCTCTGGTTTGTGATAGGCTCCAACCATTTCCAGTTCCAAGCCCTTCCATTTGGCCTGTGGACTGCACTGTGGGTGTTTACCAAGATGATGAGTGGTGTAGCCGCACATCTTTAGCTCCAAGGCATAGTCGTTTTTCCGTATATCGACGACTGTCTCCTCATGGCGGAGTCGGAAGAACGTCTATCCGGCCATATTGCAACTACTCTTCATCTTCTTCACACCTTAGGTCTGCAGGTCACCATGGCAAAGTCTCATCTTACACCATCAAGGACAGTTCAATTTATAGGGGCCTTGCTGGATACAAGCCTTCACTGCGCTTTTCTGCCTCAGCAGAGAGTGATGGACATTATCAATCTCATCCATCTTTTCCAAAGTCGAAAATGGAGCACAGCACAGCAGCTGCAGCGGATGCTCGGGCTGATGGCGGCAACTGCAAGCATGCTGCTGTTTGCAAAATTGAGAATGAGACAACTTCAACTGTGGTTTCTCAGACAGTTTCGGCCTTTACGGGACTCACCTCGGAAGAGGTTTACAATCCCACCCTTGATTCTCTGGACCCTGCAGTGGTGGAAATCCAGAGACGACATTTGTCAGGGAGCTCCCTTCCATCTACCTGTAATGACAGTTATGATCACCACAGATGCATCCTTGTGGGGCTGGGGTGCTCACATAGATGCTCTGTGTGTGGGGGGTCCTTGGCTTCCACAGCTGACTCGTTGCCACATAAACTATCTGGAACTGTTGGCAATTCATTTTGCCCTTCGGTCTTTCTGTCTCATGGTGGTGGGGAAGGCTGTGGTCCTGTTGACGGACAATACTACAGCCCTTTGTTATGTCAACAGGCAGGGCGGGACAGTCTCTCGACGGCTCTGTGTGCTAGCAATAGAACTGTGGCTGGAGTGCCTGAAGCATGGCATCTATGTAAAGGCTGCGCATCTTCCAGGGATGCTCAATCTGCAGGTGGATTCGTTGAGCAGAGGAGCAGCGTCTCCGCACGAGTGGGAGATGCAGTGGTGCTTCCTTCAACCCATTTTTCAGCTCTGGGGGTATCCTCAGGTGGATGTGTTTGCCACAGCCAGAAATCGGAAGTGTCCTCTGTTTTGTTCCGGGGGGGGGGCACGGATCCAGAGTCGTTGGGAGACGGCTTGATGTTCCCGTGGAACAATTGGTTCCTATATCTGTTTCCGCCACTGCTGACAAGAGTTGTCAACAAAATTGCGAGAGAGAGACCGAGGTGCATTCTAGTGACACCATGGTGGCCTTGGCAGAACTGGTTCCCGATCTTGCTTCAATTAGCGAGGGTTTTTTTTATCAGTTTCTGGCAGAACCGGACCTTCTGTTGGCCCAGAACAGACACGTGTTTCATCACAACGTGCCCCATCTGAAGCTGACGGCGTGGTTCATCGACCCTGTGAGTTCTCCAACAGAGTCCAGCACATCTTTCTAAATAGTAGAAAGCTGTCTACCTGTGCTTCCTATGACAGGAAATGGGGGAAGTTTCTTCAGTTTTTGGCTGACCCTACAATCTAACCCAATGGGTGGGTCTATCGGTGATTTTTGACTTTCTATTATCTTTGGTGGATGCTGTACTTCCTTTTTTTTCTGTTAAAGTTTATTTATCAGCAATATCAGCATACCATGAGTCTGTTGAGGGGTATTCGGTTTTTGCTCATCCTCATTCGAAGAGGTTTCTAAAAGGACTACTCAGATTGCATCCCCCGTCAGTATCACCTCCACAGTTGTGGGATTTGCCTTTAGTATTGGACAGGTTGACTCAGCATCCCTTTGAACCAATGGCAACCTGTTCTCTACAGCTTCTGTCCTGGAATACTGCTTTTCTGGTGGCAATCACGTCGGCACGCCGTGTAGGGGAGCTCATGGCTATGCGTTGTGACCATCCATATTTAGTTTTTCATGAGTCTGGAGTGTCTTTGGCTCCTGATGTTTCTTTTCTTCCCAAGGTGGTTTCCCAGTTTCACCTCAAGTTGGACGTTTGGTTACCCATGTTTTATCCCACGCCGTCATCGGATCAGGAACGTCGGTGGCACGCTCTGGATGTTAAGTGTGCATTACTGTTTTATTTGAGTCGTTCTAAGAACTTTCGTCAGGACCAGAATTTTTTTGTTTCTTATGCTGCTCCTAAATTGGGCTCCAGAATTTCATCTCAGCAGCTTTCTAAGTGGCTCACTAAGACTATTAAACTGTGCTACTTGCTGGCAAAGAAGCCGTTGCCTGGGCCCATTTGTGGACACTCTACTAGAGCAATGGCGACGTCGGTGGCGTTCCTGAAGGGTGTTTCCTTGACGGATGTGTGCAAGGCTGCCACCTGGTCCTCTCCGCATGCTTTTCTGAAGCACTATGCTCTGGATGTGCATGCTCAGCAGAGGACTTGTCTGGGAGCTGTGATTCTGCAAGCCGTTTTTTCTGGTTGACTGTCTTCCCGCCTCCAGGTATGTCTTGCTTGCTAATCTCACATGAGTGTGAAGCACAGAGACCATCTGTGGTCATCTGTGCATTCACACTACCCGCCCTCCTTCCCCACTGCTGACGGTCTCCCTATGTTAGGGGCTTCCAGCAGTCAAGAAGGAACTGGTGGGATCCTCGTGCTGGCTCCGGTGAGCATGTGTACTAGGATGCCTGCGCATGCCCACTGGTGCCGAGCGCGAAAAATCCCGGGCTTTTTAGGTACCGATTTGGGGGATCAGCACAGGCGCTATATCTCACGAGTGTGAATGCACAGATGACCACTCCAAGATCTACAGTTACAGGTAAGCAACCTGTCTTCTTATCCAACTTTTTGTATTTTTTTATTTGCATAGTAAATTCTTAGGATTTGTTATGGGCTGTCTAGTGTTATTATAACAGTCTGGTCTTTTGACTTTTCTAGATCTTCCCAAATCATTTGATGTCACATAATTTTCTCTTTGCTAAAAAATAAGAATGTATATATAAATAGTGCTGACTTATGGCGACCCTGTTGGATTTTCAAGAAATTCAGAGGTAGTTTTCCATTACCTCCCTATGTGTAGCAATCCTGGACTTCTTTAGTGGTATCCCATCCAAACACTAACCAGAGCTGATGCAGCTTAGCTTCTGCAATCTAATGATATTGGGCTAGCCTGGGCTATCCAGAACAGTGTGAAAAAAAGAATTCAGTTTACCATGTGTCCTTGGTTCACTCGAATATTAAGAAAAATGATTCCACATTGCCATGGTAGAGATAAACAGTACATCAGCAGACTTCTGTTTGAAGTGTCGTGTTATGCATTAGGAAGAGTCCTTTCAGGACTGTCAAGGCATTATATTAAAGTGCTATTAAGCTGGATTCTGCTCTGTCAGACCAGTGCTCTATCTAGTTGACTATTTCCTTTAACATCCTTGCTACATGAGATTCTTTAAGTGGAGTTGCCTTGCCATTTATACATTTAGTGCCTGTATTTTGTTACTAAGCAATAAGCCCTCCCAGGAGTATTGTCAACTCCTTACAGGTATCAGATTTATTTTTAACA